>NW_026692158.1:0-189936 GCF_021218885.2 Marmota monax
TAAACCTAAATTTAGCACTAAATGTAACCCTAGTACTTACATTAGCCATAATCCTAACCCTAGAACTAACTTAACACAAAACCTAACCCCAATTCAAGCCCTAACCCAAGCTTTAACACGTACACTAACCCTAAACCTAGCTGTAATCATAACCATAACCCTAGCCCAAACCCTAGCTCTAACCCTATCTATTGCCATAACCATAACCCTAACACTAATGCTAATCCTAGGCCTAAACCTAATACTATCCCTAATCCTAAACCTATCCATTACCATAAACCAAACCTAAACACTAAACCTCACCCTATCATTACCCTAACCCTAACCTTAATGCTAATTCAAGAAATAAATTTAAATCATAACCTATACCAAACCCTAACTAAGGCTCTTAACCTAATAATACTCCTAGCTCTAAACCTGACCTAATACTAAACATAACCCTTACACTACTTATATTTATAAACCTATCCCTAAAGCTATCTTTAACCATAACCCTATACCTAATATTAGTCCTAGCCCTAATCCTAGCCCTACCCTAAAACACAACCTAGCCCTCATTCTAGCCCTAAAACCAGTCTTAATCATTACCCTAACACTAAACATAGGCCTAACCTTAATTGTGACCCACCCCTACCTCTAAACATAGCTAAAATGCCAATCCTTACCCTAAAATTAACCCTAACACTAAACATAATGCTAGGCCTAAGCTGAACAATAACCCTAGCCATAATTTTAGCCCTAATTTAACTCTATCCCTAACCATAACCCTAGTCCTAAGACTAACTCTAACTTTCACAGTAGTGCTATCACTAGTTCTAACCGTATCCCTTACCATAACCCTAACCCTAGCTCTAACCCTAGCCATAAACCTTGCCCTGTCCTTATTCCGAGCCATAAGCCTAGATCTATCCCTAACTCTAAATCTAACACTAACCCTAAGCCTAAGCCTAACATAAACACTAGCTCTAACCCTAACACTACTCTTAAAACTACACCTAACCCTGACCCTAGCAGTAAATCAAAACCAAGCAATAGCCCTAATACTAAAGCTTAACTTAAACCAAATCTTAGTACTACACCTAGACCTAACTCCATCTCTAATTCGAGTCCTAACCTTAACCTTAACACTAACCCTGATTCTGACTCATATCCTAACATTCACCCTATCTCTAAACATCATCCTAACCTTAAACCAAACACTTACAATAACCCTAACCTTAAACCAAACACTTACAATAGTCATAACCCTATCATTAAAACTAATTCTGACCCTGACTACTAACCTAACACTAACATTAGTTCTAATCACCCTCACCTTAAACCTGATCCTAACACAAAAGGTTTAATCCCTAACCATAACCCTAAATCTAACCCTAATTTTAACCCTAGTTCTTACATTAGCCATTATTTTAATGCTAGCCCTAATCCTAACACAAAAACTAGCCCTAATCTGAGCTCTAAATGTAGCTTTTACCCTAACCCTAGCCTGAATCCTAGCTCTAATTCTATCCCTTACCCTAAGCCAAACCATAAAACTAATTCTAATTCTAATTCTAACCTTAATTTTTAACTAAACCCAAAACCTAATCCTATTACTAGTCCTAACTCTATCCCTGATTCTATCACTAACCATAACCCAAACCCTAACCCTAACTCTTATCCTTATTCAGACCCTAATACTAATCGTAGGTCTAAACCTGAACCTAGCCCTAAACCAAACACTAACACTAGCCCTACCAGTAACCTTATACCTAAACCTAACCCTAACACTAGCCCTAGACCTAAACCTAATCTTAAATCTAGCCATAAGTCTAGCCTAGACCTAAAGAAAAACCTAGCCCTAGCCCTAATAATAATCCTTAGCCTAAGCCAAACACTAACTCTTGTGCTAGACCTAACCCTAGTTCTAATTTTAGCTTTAATTCTAACCATAATCTTAATCTGAACACTGACCCAGACATTAACACTAACCCTAGCTCTAAACATCACCCTAACCCTGAAACTATACCTAGCACTAACATTAACCCTATAACTAGCCCTAATCATAACAAGTTCTTAATTTAGCAATAGCCTTAACCTATTGCAAAACCTGGCCCTAATCCAAGTCCTACCCTATTTTTAATCCTAAAGCTAACCCTAACACTAACCATAGCACTAACCCTAAGCCTAAGCCTAAATTTAGATGCAATCCTAAGCATTACCCTAGCCCTAATCCTAGCTCTAACCCTATCCATTACCCTAAGGATAACCCTAACTTTTATGCTAACCCTAGGCCAAAACCTAATCTTATGCCCATCCCTAATCATATCCATTACCCTAGACATAACTTGAACACTAAACCTAAAACTATCATTAACATATCACTAAACCTAATGCTAATTGAAACCCTAACCATAAAACATAACCTAACCTAAACCCTATCCCTGAATCTAATAATACCCCTAGCTCTGAACCTGACCCTAACCATAAACCTCACCATTACAATAGACCAAGATATAAACCTAACCATAAAAAATCCCTAAAGCTAACCATAGACATGGTATTAGCCCTACCTCTAATCCTAGTCCTAACCCTAACACAAACCTTAACCCACATCTTAGACATAATCCTCAGCTTCATCATACCCTAACCCTAACCATAACCCTAATTCCAACCCTCAACCTATTCCTAAAACTAGGTATAATCTCAACCCTTACCCTAAACCTAACTATAATCCAAACACTGACACTAAACCAAGCCCTAACCTTTGGCTTAATTGTAATATTAACACTTGCCCTAATCCCACACTTAACTTAGCCCTATCCCAACAATAAACTTAACCCAGCCCTAAGCATAACTATAACTCTTGCCTTAGATCTATAGGGGAGTTCTAAACTTTTCCCTTACCATCACCCTAAACCTACACCTAATACTTGCCCTAACCATAGCCCTAGCCCTAAAACAAAACCAAGTCATAGCCCTAGTCCTAACCCTTAACCTAAACCAAACCCTAACCTTACAACTAGCCCTAACCCTATCCCTAACCCTATAGCTAATTCTAGTCCGAACACTAACCTGAACACTAACCCTGACCAAGACTCTGACCCTAACACTAAACCAAGCTCTAAAATCATTGTAACCATAAATATAACCATGACACTAGACCTAGCCTTAACCCTAACCTTATAACTAGAGCTAAACATAACCTTAATTCATACATTAGCCATAGTCTTAACCCTAGTCCTAATCTAACCCCAAACCTAGCCTTAATCAGAGTTCCTATCCTAGCTTTAACCCTTAACTTAAACCTAACCTTAATCCAAAGAAAAGCCCTAATCCTATACATAACCCTAGCCCTAAACTTATGTCTAACTCTATCAATGACCCTAATGATAACCCTAATACTTATGCTAACACTAGGCCTAATCCTAACCCTATCCATTACACTAAACCACAACTAAACCGTAAACCTAACTCTTTCATTACCCAAACCTTAAATCTAATGCAAATTTGAGCCCTAAACTTAAACTCTAACCTAACCCAAACCCTACCTTGATTCTGACCCTAATAATAACCCTATCTCCAAAACTGACCCTTATACTGGACCAAGCCATAAACGAAACACTAAATGTATCCTAATTGTAACCCTGGACCTGACATTAGCCCTTGAACTAATACTAGACCTAAACCTAATACAAACATTCACCCTCATCGTAGCTCTAAACCCTAGCCTTAATCGTAACCCTAATCCTAACCCTGGCCCTAACCGTAATACTAACCCTCGCCAAGACCTCAATCTTGCTATAGCCCATTCATTTAAACTAAATGTAATCCTAACTCTAATCCTAAACCTAAGCCTAAACCTAACACTAATCCTAGCCCTAATTTAGCCCTATCCCGAACCGTAACCGAAACCTAGCCATAAGATGAACTTTAACTCTCACACAAGCCTTATCACTAGTTCCTACCCTATTTTTTAACATAACCCTAACCCTAGACCTAACCATTTTCCTAACCCTTGCCCTATCCTTAGACATAGCACTAACCTTAGATCAACACCTATTTCTAAATCTAACCCTAACCTGAAGCCTAACCCTAACCCAATCACTATCCCTAAGCCTATCACTAATCCTAAAACTAGCCCTAACCCTAGCCCTAGCATAAAAAAAAAGCTGAGCCATAGCTCTATCACTAATCCCTAAAGTAAACGAAACCCTAATCATACTCCTAGTCCTAACCCTAGACCTAATTTGAATTTTAAGCCAAACCCTAAAACTAACTCTGACATGACTCTGACACTAATATTAACACGAGCTCTAAACATCACCCCAACACTAAACCTAACTCTAACACTGAAACTAGCCCTAACCTTAACCCTAAAATTAGCCCTAAATGTAACTCTAGTACTTACAGTAGCCATAAACCTAACCCTAGTACCTATCCCTAACCATATCCATTACCCAACTTAACCCAAAACCTAGCCATAATCTGAGCACTATCAAGAGCTTTAAACCTAACCCAAGCCCTAACCATAACCCTAGCCCTAATCATAACCATAACCCTAGCCCTAACCCTAGTCTAAACCTATCCATTACCATAAACATAACCCTGTCCCTAATGCTAACCCTAGGCCTAAACCTAATGCTATCTCTAATCCTTTTTCTATCCATAACCCTAAACCTAACGTGGACTCTAATACTAACCCTATCATTACTCTAACCCTAACTCTAATGCTAATTCAATCCCTAACTTTAGACCTTAACCTATCCCAACCATTAACCCACACCTTCATAACAATACCCCTTACACTAGATGTAGCCATAATCCTAAACATAAAATTATTTTAAACTTAATTCTAGACCAGAAATTAGCCATACTCCATATCCTAGCCCTAACCCTAAAACAAACACTAAGGCTAGCACTAAACCTTGCCTTAATCGTAACCCTAATGGTAACCAAATCTGTAACCCTAATTCTAAATATCCCCTACCTCTAAACCTAGCTATAACATCATCCCTTACCCTAAACTTAATATTAACTCAAACCCTACTCTATATTTAAGCTGAAGACAAACCATAGCCCTAATCATAGCCCAAATTTATCGATTTCCCTAACCCAAGCCCTAAGACCAACTCTAATTCACACTAACACTATCCCAACTTCTAACCCTATTACATACCATAATCTAACCCTAGCCCTAACCCTTGCCCTATCCTCAGCCCTAACCCTAAACCTAGATCTAACCCTAAATCTAAATCTAACCCTAACCCTAAGCTTAAGCCTAACACTAACACTAGCAATAATCTTAACACTAATCATAAAATTAGCACTAACCTAAACTTAGCAGTAAAACAAAGCCAAGCAATAGCACCAACCTTAAACCTTAACTTAAACCACTCTAACACTACATCTAGAAATAACTCTAGCCCTAATTCGACTCCTAAACCCAACCTTAAAAGTAACCCTGACACTGACTCATATCCTAACACTCACCCTAGCTCTAAAACACCAATCTAATCTTAAACAAAAACCTACCAGTAACCCCATCCCTAATTGAAGTCCTAACCTAACTCTGACCCTCATTCATGTACTAACACTAACCCTAGCTCTAAATATCACTCTAAACTTAAACCTAACCCTAACACTAGACCTACCCTTAACCCTAACCCTAAAACTAACCCTAATGGTAACCCTAGTTCTTAAATAATGTTGTTTGGATCAGTTTTTGTAAGAATCTGGCCTTTTGCCCTTAATTTGGAGATATCAGCCAACTAGAAAAAAAAAAAGAAACTAGGAATCTAAAGATGAAATAGGCACCCAAAGCATCTTCCCCTTTCCAGCTATTAACCAGTGGAGTCTGTCTATTTTCTGATGGAAATTGACAGAATATCTATTCATCTTACCTAGCCTTATTATGTCCCCCTGTTTTGGGACTTCTAGGTTCAACTATTCACTGTCAGGACAGTTTGTATTTTAAAAGTTTCACTTCAAGTTGTCCTATATGGGTAAATTGAAATGGAGCTGGTAATCAAACAGTGTTGGTGCTACCTTCTTGAAATTTCACACACTTAATCAACTTAATCAGTTCTTTGGGCATTCTCTGGTTTCTTCCTAGTGAAAGTTTTTCACAGCTCTGGCATGTAAAAGAGGATTATCCCAGAGCACTTTAAAAAAAAAAAGAAAACAGGAGAAATAGGCATGTACTGAAACACTTCCCCCAATTATTTTGTCATATTTTTTTTTGATACTGGGCAGTATTCATATGTTAGCTTGCCCTACTAGGTGCCCCAATCTTGGGACTTGTATGATCAAAGGTTCTCTAAACAGATTAGGGTTAGAGTTAGGGTCAGGTTTAGGGCTAGGTTTAGAACTAGTGTTAGGGTTAGAGTTAATTTTATTCAAATTTCTTTGATCTAGGCAGGATTCATCTTTTACCTAACCTTACTATGTTCCCCAGGTATGATCCTTCTCAGTTCAAGGTTTGCTGTCAAGAACAGTTTGTATTTTAATGTTTCCCTTCATTTTGACCTATATGGGTAATTGGAAATGGAACTGGATACAAACAGGGTTGGTGTTAGCTGCTTAAAACTTCACACACTCAATCAGTTCTCTATGGGCACTCTGGTTTGTTCCTTGTGAATGTAGTCCTACACTGAAGCATGCAAAGCATAGGTTTAGGGTTACAGTGATGTTTAGAGATAGATTTACTGTTAGGGTCAGAGTCAGGGTCAGGGTTAGCTTTAGGGTTAGAGTGAGGACTCAAATTAGAGCAAAGTTAGGGCTAGGTGTAGAGTTAGGTTTTGGCTTAAGTTAAGGGTGAGGTTTAGAGCTATGGCTCACTTTTGTTTTAGGGCTAGGGCTAGGGTTAAGGCTAGATTTTGAATTAGTGTTTGGTTATGGCTAGTGTAAGGGTGAGGTTTAGGCTTAGGTTTAGGGTTAGATTTAGAGTTAGACTAGGGTAGGGTTAGGGCTAGGGCTTGTTATAGGGCTATGGTTAGGGTTACAGTAAGGGAGAGGGTTAGAACTAGGGATATGGCTAGGAGGAGAGTTACAGTTAATCTTAGGACTAGGCTTAGGGTTAAGGTTAGGGTTAGGGATAAATTAGGGCTAAGATTAGAGCTATGGCTAGTGTTAGGTTTAGGCCTAGGGGAGAGCTACAGTTAGGGTTAGAATTGGGGTTAAGGTTATGTTTAGGGGAATGGATGGGCTTATAGCTATTTTTAAAGCTAGAGCGAGTTTTAAAATTAGAATTAGGGCTAGGGTTAAGTTTCAGGTTAGAATTAAGGCTCAGATTATGGATAGGATGAGGGCTAGGTTTTCTGTTAGTGTTAAGAATAGGACTAGGGCTACAGCTAATGTCAGTTTTATGGTTAGAGTTAGGGATAGTTTTAGGGTTTGGTTTTGGCGATGTCTAGTGTAAGGGTTATGTTTAGAGTAATTGTCAGGTTTAGAGCTAGGGGTATTTTTAGGATTATGGTCAGGGTTAGTATTTTGTTAAGTTTAAAGTTTTGTGTTAGGGCTTGAACTATCATTAGGGTTAGGTTTAGGGTTAGGGTAATGGATAGGGTTAGGTTTTGGTTTCAGTTAAGGTTTAGTGTAATGGTTGGGTTAGGTTTAGCAATAGGGTTAGAAATAGCATTCAGGTTATGGTTATGTTTAGTTTAATGGATACGTTTAGAGATAGGGTTATGGCTAGGTTATGGTTTGGATTAAGTCTAGGATTAGGGTTAGGTTTAGGGATAAGGCTAAGGTTTGGTTTACGTTAAATGTTAGGGTTAGGGTAAATGTTTGTGTTAAGGCTAGTGTTATGGTTTTATTAGTTTAATGCTTAGTTTTTGAGCTAGGGTTAGAGCTAGGGTGATGTTTAGGTTTATATTTATGTCTAGGTTTATGTTTATAATTAGGATTTGGTATAGGGTTATGTTTAAGGCTAAGGTTTTCATTAGAGTTAGGATTAGGGTAATGAATAATGTTAGATTTAGGGTTAGGGTTAAGGTTAGGGTATGGGTTAGGGCTAGTATTTGGATTAGGTTTATTCTAAGGCTTAATATTTCAGCTAGGGTTAAGGCTATGGTGAGGGTTAGGTTTAGGATTAGTTCTAGGGTTACATTTATGGTTAGGGTTAGGTTTAGTGTTAGGGATAGGGTTAGAGCTTATGTTTGGGCTAGGATTAAGGTTAGGATTAGATTTAGGGATAGGTTTAGGGTTAGGGTCAGGGTTAGGGTTAGGGCTAGGGTTAGGGTTAGGGTTATGGTTATGCTTAGGGATAAGTTTAGGCATAGGATTAGGATTAGGTTTTGTGTTATGTTTAGGGCTAGAGTTAGGAAAACAGGTAATGCAAAAGCTAGGGTTATGTTTAGGGCTAGTTTTAGGCTTAGGGTTATCGTTAGGTCTAGTGTTAGGTCTATCTTTTGGGTTGGGTCAGGTTTAGAGCTAGGTTTAGTGGTAAGGTCAAGGTCTGTGTTTGGTTTTGTGTTTGAATTAGGGTTAGAGCCAGAAATAGGAATAGGCTTAGGTCTACGCATAGTTTTAGTGTTTGGTTTAGGTTAATGTTTATTTTTAGGGTTAAGGCTAGATTTTTGTTTAGGTCTAGGGCTATATTTATAGCTATAATTATTATTAGCTTTGTGTCTAGGTCTATTGTTAGGGTTAGGTATTTGTTTAGGTTTTCCAGTAGGGCTAGTGCTATTTTTGCTTTAGGCTTTGGGTCAGGTTTATATCTAGTGTTATTTTTAGGGTCAGGGTTAGATTTAGAGCTAGAATTAGGGCTAGGTTTAGGACTAATACTATGTTAGAGTTTAAGTTACACTAAGGATTAGGATTAGAATTAGAGTTATCATTTTGGTTAAGTTTTGGCTTAGGTTAAGGGAAAGGGTTAGAGCTAGGCTTAGGGATAGGTAGGGCTAGTGTTACAGTAAAGAGTAGGGTTAAAGCTAGGGTTATGGTTACAATTAATTCTAGGGTTAGGGTTAGGGATAGGGTTAGTGATAAAGCTTGGGTTAGGGCTCAGATAAAGGGCTAAGTTTTTGGTTAAGTTAGGGCTAGGGTTAGGGTTATGACTAATTTAAGTACTAGTGTTATGATTAGGGATCAGATTAGAGGTAGGATTTGTGTTAGGGTTAGGGCCAGGATTAGGACAATGACTAGTGTACAAACTATGGTTATGATTAGGGCTATTTTAAGGTTAGGGTTAAGGTTTGGTCTAGTGTTAGGATGACTTTAAGGTTAGGATGATTTTTAGAGCTAGGATTAGTATTAGGGTCAGCATCAAGGTCAAGTTTAGTTTTAAAGTTTGGATTAGGGCTAGGTTAAGGTTAGGGTTTGGTTTATGTTGAGGGTTAGGGTTAGGGCTATTGCTTGGTTTTGTTTTATGGCTAGGGCTAGGGATAGGGCAAGTGTTAAGATTAGCATTATGGTTAGTGCTAGTGTTAGGGTTTATTTTAAGCTTACAGTTACAGTTAATTTTAGAGTTAGGTTTAGATTTAGATTTAGGTTTAGATCTAGCCTAAGGACTAGGGCTATGCATAGAACCAGGACTAGGGCTAGGGAAAGAGTTATAGTTAGTCTTAGGGCTAGGTTTTGGCTCAGGATGGGCTAGGATTAGTGCTGGGCTTACTGTTAGTGTTAGGCCTAGGTTTAGGGCTAGGGTTAGCGTCAGGTTTAGGGATATGGTTAGGTTTAGGTTTATGGTTAGGTTTAGGGTGAGGGAAGAGATTATAAATAGGTTGAGAGCTAGGGCTAGGGTTAGAATTAGGCTTAGGGCTTAGGTTATTATTTGGGTTAGGATTAAGGCTAGGTTTAGAGCTAGGATTAGGCCTAGAGCTAATTTCAGGTCTAGCGTTATGGTTTAAGATAGTTATAGGGTTAGGTTTATGGCTATGTCTAGTGTAACGGTTAGGTTTAGTGTTCGGGTCAGGTTTAGAACTAAGGGTATTATTAGGGTCAGGGTTGAAATTAGTGTTTGGGATAGGTTAAGGTTTAAATTTAGGGATTAAATTAGCATTAGGGTTAGGATTAGCGTAATGATAGAGTTAGGTTTTAGTTTCAGGTTAAGTTTAGTGTAATGGCTACGGTTAGGATTATGGATAAGTTTGGGTTTAGGCCTAGGGTTAGCATTAGGATAAGGGTTCGGGTTAGTGTAATGGATAGAGTTAGAGCAAGATTTATCACTAGGGTTATGGTTACTATTAGTTCTAGGGTTAGGGTTAGGGATAAGGATAGGGTTGAAGCTTGGGTTAGGGATTGGATTAGGGCTAAATTTTGGATTATGGTTAGAGCAAGGGTTAGGGGTACAACTAACTTAAGTACGAGTGTTATGATTAGGGCTAAATTCAGGGTTAGGGTTAGGGCTAGGTCTAGTGTTAGGTTTAGGTTTAGGGATAGAGTGATGTATAGAGCTAGGGTTAGTGATAGGGTCAGAGTCAGGTTCAGGATTAGTTTTAGAATTTAGCTTAAATCTCAAATTAGGCCTAGTGTTAGGTGCTAGGTATATGGTTAGGTTTGGTTTAGGTTAAGGGTAAGAATTAGGGATATGGCTCGAATTTGGAATAGGGCTAGAGGTAGAGTTAGGGTTAGCTTTAGGATTAGCATTATGGTTAGGGTTAGGGCTAGTGTTAGGTTTAGTTGGAGGCTTAGGATTAGGGCTAGATTTAGAATTAGATTAGATCTAGGGTTAGGGCTAGGGCTAAGGAAAGGGCTAGGATTAGGCCTAGGTTTAGGGCAAAATTTAGGGTTCTGGTAAGGGATAAGGAAATAACTAGGGTTAGGGCTATGTTGACAGTTAGAATTAGTATTTGGGCTAGGGTTAAGGTTAGGTTTTGGCCTAGGGTTAGGGTTAGGGTTATGATTAATGCTATACTTAGGGTTAAATGAGGGCCAGGGTTTTTGTTAGGGTTAGGGCTAAGATTATCCCTAAGGCTAACGTCAGGTCTAGGGTTACAGTTAGGGATAGTTTTAGGCTTAGGTTTTGCTAGGTCTAGTGTAAGGGATAGCTTTAAAGTAAGGGTCAGATCAAGAGCTAGGGGAATTATTAGTGTCCTGTTCAGGGTAAAGGTTTGGTTTAGGTTTTAGTTTATGGTTAGAGCTTGAATTAGCATTAGGATTAGGGTTAGTTTAATGATAGGGTTATGTTTAGGGTTCAGGTTAGGTTTAGGGTAATTGACAATGTTGGTGTTAATGATAGGGTTAGGGTTAGGCCTAGGATTAGTATTAGGTTCAGGATTAGAGATAGGTTTTGTGTTAAAGGCAGGGCCAGTGCTCAGGTTAGAGTTATAGTTGAGGATAAAGCCATAATTAGGACTAGGTTTGGATCTTGGGGGTAGAGTTAGTGTTTATGTTAGGGTAAGAGTTATTGTTAGCGCTAGGGCTAGGTCTTTGTTTAGGTCTAGGTGTAGAGTTAAGGCTAGATTTAAGATTAGGTTTAGGTCTAATACTGGTGGTAGGGTTAGGTTTAGGTATAAGGTTACTGGTAGGGCTAGTGTTAGGGTTTGGTCTAGGGTTAGGTTCAGAATAAGGGTCTGGGTTAGGGTTAGCATTTCGTATAGGGTTAGAGCTAGAATCAGGGCTAAGGTTAGCAGTGTTATTAGGGTTTTTGTTAGCCTAAGGATTAGGGATATTTGTAGGGTTACCATTAGGGTTAATGTTTTGCATGGGTTAAGGGAAAGCATTAGAGCTACGGTTAGGGGTGTGGTTAGGGTTACAGTTATTGTTAAAGCTAGGTTAAGGGCTCAGATTAGAACTAGTTTTTGTGTTAGGGTTAGGGATATCGCTAATGTAAGAACTAGGGTTACATTTAGGGTTATCTTTAGGGTTAGGTTTAGGGTTAAGTCTAGTATTGGGGATAGGTTTAAGGTTAGGTTATATTTAGAGCTAGGATTAGTGTTAGTATAGGAGTCAGGGTCAGGGTTAGTTTTAGGGTTAGGGTTAGGGCTCAAATTAGGGCTAGGGTTAGTATTGGTGTTTGGCTTAAGTTTAGGTTGGTGTTTAGAGCTATGGTGAGTGTTACCATATGAGTCAGGATCAGGGTTAGTTTTAAGGTGAAGTTTATGATTCGATGTAGGGCTAGTATTGTCTAGGTGTAGTGTTAGTGTTTGGTGTAAGTAAATGTTTAGGGTTAGGGCTATTTCTCAGTTTTGTTTTAATGCAAGGGGTAGAGGTAGAGCTAGTTTTATGAATAGTGCTAGTGTTAAGGCTAGTGTTAGTGTTAGGCTTAGGCTTAGGTTTAGGGTTAGATTTAAAGTTAGGGTTAGATCTAGGGTTAGGGCTAGGATTAAGAATAGAGCAAAGGTAAGGGCTAGGGTTATGGTTATGGTAAGGGATGGGGTTAGAACTAGGGCTATGGCTAGGGCAAGTGATTGATTAGTCTTAAGGCTACAGTTAGGGTTAGGGCTAGAGATAGGGCTAAAATAAGTCTAGGAGTAGTGCTAGGTTTAGTGTTCAGCTTTAGCCTAGGATTAGGGTTAGAGATAGGGTTAAATTTAGAGTAAGGGATGGCATTATAGCTAGGTTTCTTGGTAGAATAAGGGTTACAATTAGGGTTAAGTCTATGGTTAGGGTTAGGGTTATGATTAAGGCTAGTTTTAAGGCTGGGATGAGGTCTAGGGTTTTTTTAGTATTAGGGCTAGAATTTTGGCTAGGACTAATTTCCCGTCTAGAATTATGGTTAAATATATTTTTATGGTTAAGATTATACCTACGTCTAGTGTTAAGGTTAGGTTTAGGTTTAAGATTAAGTTTAGGTTAAGTTAGGGTTAGGGTTAGGGCTCAAAGGTTAGGTTTAGGTTAAGTCAGGTTTAGTTTGAGGGACATTATTATGGTCAAGATCTGGCTTAGGGTTTGGAGTAGGTTAAGGTTTCAGTTAAAGCTTTAATTAGTGTTAGGTTTAGGGTTAGGGTAATGATAAGGTTAGGTTTAGTGATCAGGTTAGGTTTTGGTTAATGGATATGGATAAGAATAGGGATACATTTAGGTTCAGGCTTTATGATTTTTTTATGATTAGGGTTAGGATTAGGGTTATGGTAATAGATAGGGTTTTGGCTATGGTTAGAGCTAGTGTTCTGGTTATGATTATGGCTATGGTCAGTGTTAGGGTTAGGGTTAAAGCTCAGGTATGGGCACAGAATAGGGCTAGATTTTGGAATAAGTTAGTGCTAGGTTTAGGTTTACAGATAATGAAAGTAGTAGGGTTACAATTAGGGCTAATTTTAAAGTTAAGTTTAAACCTGGTTTAGTGTTAGGTTTAGGTTTAGGGTTAAGGTGATATTTAGAGCTAGGGTTAGTATTAGTGTCAGAGTCAGGGTTGGGGTAAGTTTTAGGGTTACGCTTAAAATTCAAAATAGGGCTTGGATTATAGTTTGTGCTAGGGTTCAGTTTAAGTTAAGGATTAGAGTTAGCATTATGGCTTGGTTTTGTTTTAGGGCTAGGGATAGGATTAGGGATAGTTTTAGGATTAGCAATAGGGTTAGGGCTAGTATTAGTTTAGGTTTAGGCTTAGTGTTAGGATTAGATTTAGAGTAAAGTTACATCTAGTTTAGGGCTAGGGCTAAGAAAAGGGCTAGGATTAGGGCTAGAATTATGGTTAATATAAAGGATAGAGTTAGAACTAGGTATAAGACTAGTGTGAGAGTTGCAGTTAGTCTTAAGGCTAGGGTTACGGAAGGGCTAAATTATGGTTAAGATTAGGGATAGGGTTAATATTAGGGTTAGGTCTATGGTTAGGGTTAGAATTATGATTAACGCTATATTTAGGGATAAAATAATGTCTAGTGTTTGTGTTAGAGTTATGGGTATGGCTAAAGTAAGGTCTAGGATTATGGTTAGGGATAGTTTTAGGGTTAGTTTTATGTCTAGATCTATTGTAAGAGTAAGGTTTATAGTTAGGATTATGTTTAAAGCTAGGGATATTATTAGGGTCATGGTCAGTGTTAGGATTAGGGTTTTGGTTAGATTAAGGTTAGGTGTTAATGCTCAAATTAGCATTAGCGTTAAGGACTGGGTAATGATAGGGTTAGGTTTATTGTTCAGGTTAGGTGTTGAGTAATGGATCGGGTTAGAGCTAAGTTTAGGACTAGGATTAGGTCTAGGGTTAGGCCTAGGTTTATGGTTAGGGTTAAGGATAGGTTGTTAGTTAGGGTTAGCTTTCAGGTTAGAGCTAGGGTAGGGCTTGAATTAGGGCTTATTTTGTGATAGGTTACGGCTACGGCTAATGTAAGAACAAGTGTTATGATTAGGGCTAGTTTTATGGTTAATTAAAGGGCTAGGTATAGTTTTAGGTTTAGGTTTAGGGTTAGGGTGATGTTTAAAGCTAGGGTTAGTGTTACTGTCAGTTTCAATGTTTGGGTTAAGATTATGGTTAGGATTAAAGCCAGAATTAGGACTATAGTTAGGTCTAGGGGAAGGATTAGTGTTTGGCTTGGCATAAGGGTTATTGTTAGGGATAGATCTAGGTTTCCCTTTGACTCTAGGGCTAGAGTTATGGCTAGATTTAAGGTTAGGTTTTGGTCTATGGCTATTTGTACAATGAGGTTTAGGTATAAGTTTAGTGGTAGGGCTAGTGTTAGGGTTTGGTTTAGGGTTAGGTTCAGGTTTAGACCTACATTTAGTTTTAGGGTCAGAATAAGGGCAGGGTTAGGGTTAGAGTCTGGGTTATGGTTAGAGCTAGAATGTGGACTAGGATTAGTACTAGTAATAGGTTTCAGGGTTGGGTTGTGCTAAGATTAGGGTTAGTGTTAGGGTTAGCATTATATTTAGGTTTTGGCTTAGGGTAAAAGATAGGGTTAGAGTTAGGGTTAGGGCTAGGGTTAGGGCTAGGGTTAGGGTTAAAGCTAGGTTTAAGGCTCAGGTTAGGGCTAGTTTTGTGTTAGGGTTAGTGCTAGGATTACGCCAAAGGCTAATTTAAGAATTGGAGTTAAATTTAGGGTTAGTTTTAGGTTTAGGGTTAAGGGTAGGTATAGTGTTAGGGTTATGTTTAAGGTTAGGGTGATATTTAGAGCAAAGGTTTGTGTTAAGATAGGAGTCAGGGTCAGGGTTATTTTTAGGGTTAGGGTTAGGGTTAGGACTTGAATTATTGCTAGGTTTACTGTTAGGGTTCTGTTTAAGTTTAGGGTAGTGTTTGGAGCTAGGGTGTGTGTCAGGATATGGGTCAGGGTGATGGTTAGTGTTAATGTTAGGGTTAGGACCTGAATTAGGGCTAGAATTAGGTCCAGGTGTAATGTTATGGTTTGGTATAAGTTAAGGTTCAGGGTTAGGTCAATTGCTCGGTTTGTTTTACCGCTAGGTTTAGGGTTAGAGCTAGTTTTATGATTAGCATTAGAGTTAGGGTTAGTGTTAGAGTTAGCCTTAGGATTAGGGTTAGGGTTCAATTTAGAATTAAGTTTAGATCTAGGATTAGGGCTAGGAATTAAGATAGGGTAAGAGTTAGGGCTAGGGTTAGGGATATGATAAGGAATAGGGTTACAAATATGGATAGAGCCAGAGTGAGAGTTAAAGTTAGTCTTAGGGCTAGAGTTAGATTTAGGGTTAGGGATAGGGTTAAGGTTAAATTAGGTCTAGGATTAGGGCTAGGGTTAGTGTTTAGCTTAGACCTAGCATTATGGTTACAGTTAGGGTTAAGTTTATGGTAACGGTTGGTGTTATAGCTAGGTTTAGAGGTAGAGTGAGGGTTAGCATTAGGGTTTGGGATAGGGTTATGTTTAGGGTTATGATTAAGGCTAGATTTAGGGCTAGGATGAAGGCAACTTTTTTTTTTAGGGTTGGGGCTATGACAAGGGCTAGGGCTAATATCAGGTCTATGTTTAAAGATAGTTTGGATTAGGTTTATAGCTACGTGTAGTGTAAGGGTTAGGTTTCTGGTTACGGTCAGGTTTAGAGCTAGGAGTATTATTAGGGTCAGGGTCTGGGTTAGAGTTTGGTATAGGTTATGGCTTTAATTAGTGTTGGGTTATGGTTAGTGTAATGATAGGGTGAGGTTTAGGGAAGTTTTGATTTAGGGTAATGGATAGGGTTAGGATTAAGGATAGGGTTAGGTTTAGACCTAGGGTTATCATTAGGGTTAGGATTATGATTATGTTAATGGAAAAGGTTAGAGCTAGGGTTAGGGCTAGATTTATGGTTATGATTCAGGCTATGATTAGAGTTAGGGTTACGATTAAATCTAGGATTAGGGCTCAGATTAGGGCTAGATTTTGTGTTAAGTTAGGGCTAAGGTTAGGGTTATGGCTAATGTAAGTACTAGAGTTATGATTAGGGATAGTTTTTGAGTTGGGATTAGGCCTAGGTTAAGTGTTAGGGTTAGGTTTAGTGTTAGGGTAGTGTTTAGAGCTAGGGTTAATATTAGGGTCAGAGTCATGTTCAGGGTTAGTGTTAGGGTTTGGCTTAAAACTCAAATTACAGCTATGTTTAGGACTAGTTGTAGGTTTAGGGTTTGGTTTTCGTTATTGGTAATCATTAGGACTATGGCTTGGTTTTGCTTTAGGGCTTGGGGTAGGGTTAGGGCTAGTTTTAGTATTAGTTTAGGGTAAGGGATAGTGTTAGGTTTAGGTTTAGACTTAGGGTTTGGGTGAGATCTATGGTTAGAGCTATGGCTAGAGTTAGGGCTAGGATTAGGGTTTCTGTAGGGGATAGGGTTAGAATTAGGTACAGGGCAAATGTGAGAGTTAGAGTTAGTCTTAGGGCTAGGGCTAGGGCTCCGATTACAGATAGGTCTAAATTAGGGCTAAGATTAGGGCTAGGGTAGAGTTAGGGTAAGGCCTATGTTTAGGAGTATGATTAAGGCTAAGTTTAGGAGTAGCCTTAGAATAAGAGCTGAGATTTTTGTTAGGGTTAGGGCTAGGATTATGGCTAGGGCTAATGCTCAGTCTAGTTTTATGGTTAGGGATAGTTTTAGGTTTAGGTTTGTGGCTAGGTCTAGTGTAAGGTTGAGGTTTAGGGTAAGGGCCAGGTTTAGAGCAAGAGGATTAATAGAGTCAGGATATATGTTAGAGTTTGGTTTCAGTTAGAGTTCAGGGTTAGGGATAAATTTAGCATTAAGGTTAGGGTTAGGGTAATGATAGGGTTAGGATTAGGGTTCAGTTTATTTTTAGGGTAACTGATTAGGTTAGGGTTAGGCTTAGGGTTAGCAGTAGAGTAAGTGTAATGGTTACGGTAATGGAAAGTGTTAGAACTAAGTTTAGGGCTAGGGTTATTGTTAGGAATAAGTTAGGTTTAGAGTTAGGTTTATGAGTTATGTTTATAAGTTAGGGTTAGAAATAGGGTTAGGGTAATGTTTATGTTTAGCATAAGGGTTAGGTTTTGACCTAGGGTTAGGGCTAGGGCGAAGGTTAGGCTTAGAGTTAGATCTGAGAATAAGATTATGGTAGGATTATGGATATAGTTAGGATAAGGACTGGGGTTATCATTACGATTACGGTTATGATTAAGCTAATGGTTACGGTTAAATGTAGTGTTAGGGATAGGGTTATGGTTAGATTTAGATTTAGGGTTAGGGTTAGGGCTATGTTTATGTTTAGGTTTGTGGTAAGGGTTAAGATTTGAGCTAGGGTTTGGGCTATGGCGAGTGTGAGGCTTAGGTTTAGGTGTAGAATTTGCTTTCTGATTGGGTTTAGGGTTAGGGTTAGGCCTAGGGTTATTAATAGAGTTAGGGTTAGGGTTTGGGTAAAGAGTAGGTTTAGAGGTAAGTTTAGGGCTAGGGTTAAGGTTAGGATTAGGGCTAGGGTTAGGGTTACAATTAGGTAAATATCTAGGTTTATATTTAGGCTAAGGGTTAGGCTTGAGCTAGGATTAGGACTAAGGTGAGGTTTAGGTTAGGGTTAGGGCTAGGATTAAGGTTAGAGTTACACTTAAGGCTAGTTTTAGGCCTAGGATTAGGGCTATGGGAACTATAAGAGCTAGGGTTATGATTAGAGTTAGTTTTAGTGTTAGGTTTATGCTAGGTCTAGTGTTACATTTAGGTTTCCAATTAGGGTCAGATTTAGAGCTATATTTATTGGTAAAGGCAGGGTCAGTGTCCATGTTAGTAGAGTTAGAATTAGGGTTGCAGCCAGAATTATGACCTAGGGGTAGGGTTAGTTGTTGGGGTAGGTTAAGGGTTATTGTTAGGGCTAGGGATAGGATTTTTTAAGTCTAGGCTAGAGTTAAGACTACATTTAAGAATAGGTTAAGTCTAGGGGTAGTGGTAGTGTTATGTTTGGGTATAAGGTTACCGGTAGGGCTAATGGTAGGTTTCGATCTAATGTTAGATTCAGTTTTAGACATAGGAATAATTTTAATGTCAGAAAAAGGATCAGGGTTTACATTAGGGTTTGGGATAGAGTTAGAGGTAGAGTAAGGGCTAGGGTTAGGACTATTAATAGGGTTAGGGTTTTGGTTAGCCTGAGGATTAGAGATAGGTCTAGGATTAGCATTAGAGTTAGGGTTTCACTTAGGGTGAGGGATTTGGTTAGAGCTAGGGTAAGGGATAGAGTTAGGGTGAGGGTTAGGGTTAAATCTAGTTTTAGAGCTCAGATTATGGCTAGTTTTTGTGTTAGGGTTAGGGCTAGGATTAGGGCAATGACTAATGCAAGAACTGGGGTTACAATTAAGGTTAGGGGAATGGGTAGGTCTAGTGTTAGGGGCAGGTTTAAGGTTAGTGTGATATTTATAGCTAGGGATAGTGTTAAGATATGAGTCAGAGTAATGGTTAGTTTTACGATTAGGGCTATGACTCAAATAAGGTCTAGGCTTACTGTTAGCATTTGGTTTAACTTTAGGGTGGTGTTTATAGCTAGGGTGAGTGATAGGATATGAGTCAGAGCCTGGGTTTGATTTTAGTTTCGGGTTAGGACTTGAAATAGGGGTAGGATTAGGTCTAGGTGTAATGATAGAATTTTGTATAAGTTAAGCTTTATGGTTAGGGCTATTGCTTGGGTTTATTTTGGTCCTATTTTTATGGTTAAGGTTAGTTGTATGATTAGAGTTTTTGTTAGGGCTAGTGTTAGTGTTAGGCTTAGACTTAGGGTTAGGATTAGATTTGGAGTAAGGTTTAGATTTAGGGTTAGGGCTAGATTTAAGATTAGAGCAAAGGTAAGGGCTAGGGTTAGGGGTACAGTAAGGATAGGGTTAAAATTAAGGATAGGGCTAGGATGAGTGTAAGTGTTAGTCTTAGGGGTAGGGTTATGGTTAGTGTTAGGGTTAGGACTAAATTAGGGCTAGAGTTAGGGCTAGTGTTAGTGTTCAGCTTAGGCCTAGCCTTAGGGTTAGGGTTAAGATTAGGGTAAGGTATGGCATTATAGCTAGGTTTAGAGGTAGGGTGAGGGTTAGAATTAGGCTCAGGGATACATTAGGTTTAGGTTTATGATTAAGGCTAGGTTTAGGGACAGAATGAAGGCGAGGGTTTATTGTAAGATTAGGTCTAGGATTAAGGCTTAGACTAATGTCTGGTCTAGTGTTACAGTTAGGCGTAGATTTAGGGTTAGGTTTATGGCTATGTCTTGTTTAAGGGTTAGGTTTAGGGTAAGGGTCATTTTAGAGCTAGGTGTAATTTTAGGGTCAGGATCAGGGTTAGGGTTTGTTTTAGTTTAAGGTTTAGGGAAAGGGCTCAAATGAGCATTAGGGTTGGGTTACCTGTAGAGTAATGAATAGGGTTAGGTTTAGGGTTAAGGGTAGTTTTAGGGTAATGAAGAGTTTTAGTGTTAGTGATGGGGTTAGGGTTAGGCCTAGGGTTAGCATTAGAATGTGGGTTATCATAAGGTAATGTATAGGGTTAGAGCTAGTTTTAGGGCTAGGGTTATGGTTAGGATTACGGCTAGCGTTAGGATTAGGTTTAGGTTTAGGGCTAGTAACCCTAGCTCAGGGTAGGTTTAGGGTTAGGTTTGGGATAATGTTTAGGTTTTGAGGTAGCTTTAGGTATACTGCGAGGGTTATTGTTAGTGTTAGGTCTAGGGTTAGGGTTATATTTATGGTCAGGGTAGGTTTAGGATTAGGGCTAGGGTTTTAATTAGGTTTAAGGTAAGGTTTAGGGTAATAGATTGGGTTAGATGTTAGGTTAGCTTTAGGGTTACTGTTAGGTTTATGGTTAGGTTTACTGTTGGGTTTGAGTTAAGTTTAGGACTATGGCAAGGGTTAGGTTTAGGTTAAGGTCTAGGGTTAGGTTTGTGGTTTAAGTTAGGTTCACAGTTAGGTTTATGGTTTGGGTTAGGTTTATAGATTAGGGTTAGGGTTAGGGTTAGGTTTAGGGCTATGATTAGGGATGGGGTTAAATCTAGTGTTATGGCTTGGATTAGGGTTATCATTAGAGTTAGATTTAGAGTTAGGTTAATGGCTAGGGTTAGAGCTTGGTTTCGGGCTAGTGTTAGGCTTTTGTTTACAGATAGGACTAGGGTTTTGTTTAATCTAATGGTTAGGCTTTGTGCCAGGTTTAGGACTAAGGTGAGGGTTAGCGTTAGGGTTAGGGCTAGGGTTAGGGTGAAGGTTATGCTTAGGGTAGGATTAGGCCGTGGATTAGGGCTAGGTTTTTTGTTGGGTTTTGGCCTAGGGTTAGTGCTATGGGTAAGTTATACCTATGGTTCTAATTAGGGCTACTTTTATGGTTAAGGTTATGGCTACATATAGTGTTACGTTTAGATTTTGGTTTGGGGTCAAATTTAGAGCTAGGATTATTGTTAGTGTCAGGCTCAGTGTTCATTTAGGGTTATGGTTAGGATGAAAGCCAGAATAAGGACTAGGGTTAGGTCTAGTGGTAGGGTTAGTGTTTGGTTTAGGTTAAGTATTATTTTAGGGCTAGGGATAAGTTTTTGTTTCAGTTTGGGCTAGAGTTATCACTAGATTTAGGATTAGCTTTAGGTTTAGGGCTAGTGTCTGGGTTAGGTTTAGGTATAAGGTTACTGGTAGGGTTAGGTTCAGGTTTACACCTATAATTAATGTTAGGGTCAGAATAAGTGGTAAGGTAGGGTTAGGTTTTGGGTTAGGATTAAAGCTGTAATGAGGGCTAGGGTTAGGACTAGTAATAGGGTTAGGGTTTTTGTTAGGCTAAGGATTAGTGTTAGGACTAGGGTTAACATAATGGATAGGGTTTGGCTTAGGGAAGTGATAGGTTTAGACCTAGGTTTAGGGCTAGGGTTAGGGTTAGCTTTAGGGCTATGATTAGGGACAGGGTTAAATCTAGTGTTATGGTTCGAATTAGAACTATTTTGTGTTAGGGTTAGGGCAAGGGTTAGGGCTTTGTCTAATGTAAGAACTATGGTTAAAATTATGGTTAGTTTTAGGGTTAGGTTTTGGGGTAGGTCTTTGTTAGCATTAGCTTTAGTGTTAGGGTGATATTTAGAGCTAGTGTTAATGTTTGGATAAGAGTCAGGGTCAAGGTTAGTTTTAGGCCTAGGTCTCCAATAACAGATAGGGTAATGGCTAGTTATAGTGGTAGGATTTTGTATAGGGAAAGATTTAGTATTAGAGCAATGGATCAGTTTTTATTTTAGGGCTAATTCTAGGGTTGAGCTAGTCTTAGGATTAGTAATAATGTTCGGACTAGTGGTAGGGTGAGGTTTAGGTTTAAGTTTATAGTTGGATTTAGAGTTATAGTTACATCTAGGGTTAGGGCTATGGATGGGTTAGGGGTAAGGTTAGGGCTAATGTTAGGTTTATGGTAATGAATAGGGTTAGAAATATAAATACAGCTACGGCGAAGGAAGGTTAGAATTAGTCTTAGAATTAGGGTTAAGGATAAGTTTATGGTAGGGCTGAATGAGGGCTTTGATTAGCACTAGGGTTAGTGCTAGTGTTAGGCCTATGGTTAGAGCTAGGATTAGTGTTAATATTAGGGTTAGAATTAGGGTTAGTTTTAGGGGAAGGAATGGGCTTATAGTTAGCTTCAGGGCTAGAGTGAGGTGTACAATTAGGGATAGGGGCTTGGGTGAGGGTTTGGGTTAAGATTAAGGCTAGGTATATGGATAGGATTAGAGCTAGGGTTTGTGTTATGGTTAGGGCTAGGATTATGGTTAGAGATAATGTCAGGTCTACAATTATCATTAGGGATAATTTTAGGGTTAGGTTATTGTTAGGTCTATTGTAAGGGTTAGGTTTAGGGTAAGGATCAGGTTTAGAGCTAAGTGTATAATTAGGGTCAGAGTCTGGGTTAGGTTTTGGATTAGGTTAAGGTTTAGAATTAGGACTCGAATTAGCAATAGGGTTAGGGTTAAGGTTAGAGTAATGGATAGGGTTAGGTCTAGGGTTCAGGATAACTGTAATGTATATGTTTAGTGTTAGTGATAGGTTTAGGGTTAGGCCTAGGGTTAGCATTTGGGTTAGGCTTATCTTTAGGGTAATGGATAGGGCTAGTGCTAGTGTTAGGGCTAGTGTTAAGATTAGGATTAGGGCTAGGGTTAGTGTTAGGTCTAGGGTTAGGTTTATGGTAAGCGTTAGGGTTTGAGCTAGAGTTAGGCCTAGGAAGAGTGTTAAACTTAGAGTCAGGGATATGGTTATGGTTAGGGTTATTATTATAGCTAGGGTTAGCATAAGGTTAGGGTTGTGTTTAAGGTAATGGATAGAGTTAGAGTTAGGCTTTGCGCTATGATTACAGTTAGGATTAATGCTAGGGTTAGGGTTAGGGTTAGTGCTAGGGTTATCTTTAGGGTATTAGATTTTGAGCTAGTGTTAGGGCTAGGGCAAGTATTAGGGTTAGGGTTAGGGCTAGGGTCAGGGTTAGGGTTATGCTTATGGCTAGGTTAAGGACTAGGATTAAGGCTATGTTTTGTGTGAGATTTAAGGCTAATGTTAGGGCTTTGTATAATGTAATATCTAGGTTTTTGTTATCACTAGTTTTAAGTTTAGGGATATGGATAAGTGTTAGGGTTAGGTTTTGGGTAAGATAAGGTTCAGAGCTAGGGTTTGTGTTATAGTAGAGGTCAGTGTTTAGGTTAGTTTTGGGTTTAGGGTTAGAGCCAGAATGACAGCTAGGGTTAAGTTTAGGGTTAGGGTTAGTCTTTGTGTTAGGTTCAGAGTTATTGTTAGGGCTAAGGCTATGTTTTTGTTTATGGCTAGGGCTAGATTTATGGCTATATTTAGTATTAGGTTTAGGTCTAGTGCTAGTATTATGGTTAGATTTATGTATAGGTTTACTGGTAGGGCCAGTGTTAGGGTATGGTTTGGGGTTAGGGTCAGGTTTATATTTAGGTTTAGTATTACGGTAAGAATAATAGTCAGGGTTAGGGTTAGAGTTTTGGTTCGGGTTAGAGATAAAATGAGGGATAGTGTTAGTACTAGTATTAGAGTTAGGGTTTAGGGTAGGCTAAAAATTAGGGTTAAAAATAGGGTAGAATTAGGGTGAGGGTTTGGCTTAGGATAACATATAGGTTTAGAGCAAAGGTTAGGGCTTGTGCTAGGGATAGGGATAGGGATAAGATTAAGGTTAGGGTTAGGGTTAAAGCTAGGGTTAGGGTTCAGATTAGGGATAGGTTTTCTGTTAGGGTTAGGACTATGGCTAATGCAATAACTAGGGTTCCAATTAGGGCTAGTTTTCTGGTTAGGTTTAAGGCAAGGTGTAGTGTTTGGTTTAGGTTTTGGATTAGGACGATGTTTAGAGCTAGGGTTAATGTTAGAGTCTGTGTCAGGGTCAGGGTAAGTTCTAGAGTTAGGGTTAGGACTTGAATTAGGGCTAGTGTTAGGGCTAGGTGTATGTTTGGGATTTGCTTTAGGTTAAAGGTTAGGCTTAAGGCTATGACTTTGTTTTGTTTGAGTGCTAGGGCAAGGGTTAGGGCTAGTTTTCCAATTAACATTAGGGTTAGTGCTACTGTTAGGGTCAATTTTATGCTTACGGTTAGGGTTAGATTTAGAGTTAGGGTTAGATCTATGTTTAGGGCTAGGGCAACATATATGTCTAGGGTTGGGTCTAGTTTTTGGTCTAGGGTTTGGGTTATGGTAAGGGATAGGTTTAGAGCTAGGGTTAGGTCTAGAATGTGAATTATAGTTAGTCTTAGGGCTAGGATTAGGGTTAGGGTTAGGGCTAAATTAGTGCAAGGATTAGTGCTAAGGGTTAATGGGAGGGCTAGGCCTAGGTTTAAGGCTATGTTAGTGTTAGGATTAGGGTAAGGTGGGATGTTATAGCTAGGTTTATGGAGAGGATCAAAATACGGTTAGGGCTATGGTTATGTTTAGTATTAAGGCCAGTTTAAGGGCTAGGATTAGAGCTAGGTTTTGTGTTAGGGTTGGAGCTAGGATTAGGACTATGGCTAATGTCAGTTCTAGGTATATGGTTAGTGTTAGTTTTAGGATGAGGTTTACGGATAGTTCTAGTTTAAGGGTTAGATTTAGGGTTAGGGTTGGGTTTAGTGATAGAGTTATTATTAGGGTCACAATCACAGTAAATATTTGGGTTAGTAACTCAAATTAGAGTTAGGGTTAGAGTTAAGTTAGGATAATAGATATGGTTAGTTTTAGGGTTCAGTTTAGGTTTAGGGTAATGTATACGTTTAGGCTTAGAGTTAGAGTTAGGGTTATCTTAGTGTTACCATTAGGATTAGGTTTATGGTTAGAGTAATGGATAGGGTTAGAGCTAAGTTTAGGGCTAGTATTATGGTTAGGATTAAGGCTAGAGTTAAGTTTAGGTTTAGAGTTAGGGGAATATTAGGGATATGTCTAGGTTTAGGGTTAGTATTGAAACAAGGTGTAGGACTCAGATTACGGCTAGGATTTGGGTTAAGTCAGGGATAGGATTAGGGCTATGGCTAAAGTATGATCTAGGGTTATGATTAGGGCTACAGTTAGCAATAGGGTTAGGCCAAGGTCTAGTGTTAGGGTTAGGTTTATTTTATAGGGTGATGTTAAAGCTAGGATTAGTGTTAGGGTGAGAATCAGGGGCAAGGTTAGTTTCAGGGTTAGGGTAGGATGGGAATTAGCACTAAGTTTAGGGTCATGTGTAGGGACAGGTTTTGGTTTCAGTTAAGGTTTAGGGTTAGGGCTAAAGCTCTTTTTTTAAGGCTAGGACTTGGTTAGGGCTAGTTTTAGGAATAATGATAGTGTTAGAGCTAGAGTTAGTGTGAGGTTTAGGCTTAAGTATGGTTTGGATTTAGAGTTACGGTTAGATATAGGGTTAGAGCTAGGGCAGGTTTTATCACTAAGGTAAGGACAAGTGTTAGGGTTATGGTAAGGGATAGGGATAGAACTGCAATTAGGGCTAGGGCAATTGTTAAATTTTGTCTTAGTTCTAGTGTTAGAGTTAGGGTTAGGGCTAAATTAGGGCTAGGATTAGTTCTAGGGTTAGTTTAAGAGTTAGGTTTAGGGTTAGGGTTAGGGTTAGGTTTAAGGGAAGGGATGGGGTTATAGCTAGGTTCAGAACTAAGGAGAGGATAAAATTAGGGATAGGGCTAGGTTTAGGGTTCAGGTTAGGATCAAGGCTAGGTTTAGGGCTAGAATGAGGGCTGGCATTTGTGTTAGGCTTATGGCAAGAATTAGGGCTAGGGATAATATCAGGTTTAGTGTTATGTTTAGGGTAAGGTTCATGGTTAGGTCTAATGTCAGAATTAGGTTTAGTGTAAGACTCAGGTTTAGAGCTTGGGATATTATAATTGTCAGGGTCAGGTTTGAGCTTTGGTTAAGTTAAGATTTAGGTGTAGTGCTCAAATTAACATTAGGGTTAGAGTTAAAGTTAGGGTAATGGATACGAGTAGGTTAGGGTTTAATTTAGGTTTAGGATAATGGATAGGGTTAGGGTTTGGCCTAGGGTTAGCATTAGGGTTATGTTTATCTTTCAGGCAATGTATAGGATTAGAGATATGTTTAGGCTAGGGTTATGGTTAGGATTAGGGCTATAGTCAGGGTTATGGTTAGGGTTAAGGCAAGGCTTAAGTTTAGGTTTAGGGTATGGGTTAGGGCATGAGCTAGTGTTAGTTCTAAGACTAGGATTATGTTTAGAGTTAGGTGTTTGGTTAGGGTTAGGTTTAATATTAGGGTTAGTGCTAGGATTATCATTAGGTTTAGAGTAATAGGGTTAAATGTCGGGTTAGGGTTAGGATTTGTGTTAGGTTTAGGACTAGTGTTAGTGTTTGAGCTAGGGTTAGGACTACCGCATGGGGTAGGTTTACAGTTGGGTCTAGAGTTAGATTTACCGTCAGGGTTGGAGTAGGTTTATTGTTTGACAAGGGTGATCATGAGGTTTATGGTTAGAGTTAGGGAATGGGTGGAATAGAGCTAGAGATAAGGCTATAGTTAATTTTCTGATTAGGGCTAGTGTTAGGGTTAAGCTTAGGGTTAATGTACGGTTACATTAAGGGTAAGGGTCAGGGATTGCTAAGGGTTAGGTCTAGGGTGAGGTTTCAGCTTGGAATCAGAGATAAAAAATAGAGGAAGTGTTAGGGTTAGGACTAGCATTAGCACTAGGTTTAGGATTATGGTTAGTGTAAAGGACAAAGTTAGAGCTAGTCTTTGGTCTATAGTTATGGTTAGAATTAGGGCTATGATTAGGGTTAAGGTTTGGGCTAGGGTTATTTTAGGTTAAGTGTTAGGGTTTGAGCTAGAGATAAGGCTAGGGCTATGTTGAGGTTTAGGATCAGTGTTAGGTCTAGGGTAAGGATTACAGTAGTTTATGGTTAGGGTTAAGGCTAGGGTTATCATTAGGGTTAGGATTAGGGTTGGGGTAAAGATATGATCAGATATATTTTTAGGTGTAGTGTTAGGGTTAGATTTAGTTTTAGGGTTAGGGTTAAGTCTATGGTTATGTTTAGGTTTATGGTACAGGTTAGGGTTTGATCTAGCATTAGCACTATTTTGAGTGTTAAGTTTAGGGTAGGTTAGGGTTAGTTTTCTGGTTAGGCTTAGGGTTAGTGTTAGGGTTAGGGTTATGGTTAGGTTTATCAATAGCTGTAGAGTTAGGTTTAAGGTAATGCTTAGGTTTAGAGCTAGGTTTAGGTCTACGGTTAAGGTTAGGATTAGGGTTAGGGTTAGGTTTAGAGTTAGGGATAGGTCTAAGTTTATACTCAGGAGAAGGGTTAGGCTTTGAGCTAGGTTTTGGACTAAGGCTAGGGTTAGGGTTAGGGTTATGATTAAGGCTATGTATAAGCCTAGGTTTTCTATTAGGTTAAGGCGTAAGGATAGGGTTATGGGTAATGTGAAAGCTAGGATTATGATTAGGGTTAGTTGTAGGGCTAGGGTTATTGCTAGGTCTGGTGATAGATTTAGATTTTTGGTTAGGGTCAGGTTTAGAGGTAGGTTTACTCTCTTATTTAAGGTAGAGAGAGAAAAGACCAGAGAGAGAAAGAGAGAATTTTTTAATATTTATTTTTTCAGTTTTCAGTGGACACAACATCTATATATATATATATATATATATATATATATATATATATATATATATATATATATATATATATATATATATATATTAATTTTTATGTGTTGCTGAGGATCAAACCCAGCACCACACACATGGCAGGTGAGCATGTTACCACTTGAATCAATCCCTAGCCCCAGGTTTACTCTTAAAGGCAGGAACAGTGTTCTGGTTAGAGTTAGAGTTAGGGTTACAGCCAGAATTAGGACTCAGTTTAAGTCTAGGGTTAAGGTTAGTGTTTGGGTTAGGTTAAGGGTTGTTGTTAGGTCTAGGGCTAGGTTTTTGTTAAGGTCTAGGGCAAGAGTTAAGGCTAGGTTTAGGGTTAGGTTTAGGTCTAGGGCTAGAGTTAGGTTTTGTCTATTGTTAGGGTATGGTTTAGACCTCAGGGTAGTGTTAGAATCGGAATAAGGGTCAGGGTTAGCATTAGGGTTTGGGATAGGGTTAGTGATAGAGGGAGGGCTAGGGTTAGGACTATTAATGGGGCTAGGGTTAGGGTTAGGTTAATGGGTAGTTTTAGAGATAAGATTAGGGCTAGGGTTAAGGAAAGGATTAGGGCTAGGGTTAAGTTTAGAATTAGGGATAGGTCTAAGTTTATCTTTAGGGTAAGGATTAGGCTTTAGCTAGGTTTAGGACTAAGGCTAGGTTTAGGATAAGGGTTAGGGCTAGGGTTAGGGTTAGTATTATGCTTAGCTCTAGGTTTAGGCCTAGGATTCGCTCTAGGTTTTGTGTTAGGTTAAGGCATAAGGTTAGGGCTATGTGGAATGTAAGAGCTAGGGTTATAATTAGGGCTATGTGTAGAGTTACTGTTATGGCTAGTTCTAGTGTTAGGTTTAGATTTTCAGTTAGGGTCAGGTTTAGAGATAGGTTTAGTATTAAATACAGGGTCAGTGTTCAGGTTAGAATTAGAGTTAAGTTTAAAGTCAGAATTAGGACTAGGTTTATGTCTAGGGGTAGGGTTAGTTTTTGCGTTAGGTTAAGGGTTATTGATAGAGCTAGGGCTAGGTTTTTTTTTTGAGGTCTAGGGCTAGAGTTTAGGCTAGATTTGGGATTAGGTTTAGGTCTAGGGCTAGTGATAGTGTTAGGTTTAGATATAAGTTACCAGTAGGTCTAGTGTTGGGGTTTGGTCTAGGGTTAGTGTCAGCTTTAAACCTACGGTTAGTGTTGTGGTAAGAATAATGGTCACGGTTAGGGTTACGGTTTGGGATAGGGTTAGAGCTAGAATGAGGATTAGGTTTAGGACTAGTAATATGGTTAGGGTTTTTGTTATCCTAAGGAATATGGATAGGTCTAGGGTTACCATTAGGGTTAGGGTTTTTCTTAGGGTTAGAGATAGTGTTAAAGCTAGTGTGAGGGATAGGATTCAGGTTAGGGCTAGGGTTGAAGCTAGGTTTAGGGCTTGGTTAGGGCTAGTTTTTGTGTTAGGGTTAGGGCTAGGGTTAGGGGATTGGCTAATGTAAGAACCAGGGTTACAATTAGGGTTAGTTTTAGGGTTAGGGTTAGGGTTAAACATCTAGTGTTAGGGTTAAGTTTAAGGTTGTGTTGATATTTAGAGCTAGGATTATTATTAGAATAGGAGTCTAGGTCAGGGTTAGTTTTATGTTTAAGTTTAGGAATCAAATATTGGCTGGAGATACTATTTGCATTCAGATTAAGATTAGTGTGTTGTTTAGAGGTAGGGTGAGTGTTAGTATATGAGTCATAGTCAGCGTTAATTTTAAGGTTAGGATTAGGACTCAAATTTGGGCTAGGGTTAGGTCTAGGTGTAGTGTTAAGGTTTGGCTTAACTTAAAGGTTAAGGTTAATGCCACTGGTCGGTTTTGTTTTAGTCCTAGTATTAGGGTTAGGGCTAGTTTAGATTTGAATTAGGGTTAGGGCTAGTGTTAGTGTTAGGCTTAGGCTTAGTGTTAGGGTTATCTTTACAGTTAGTGTTAGATTTAGGGTGAGGGCTAGGACTAAGGATAGGGCAAGGGTTAGGGCTAGGGTTACGGTTATGGTGAAGGATAGGTTTGGAACAAGGGATAGGGCTAGTGTGAGAATTAGAGTGAGTCTTAGGACTAGGGTTAGAATTGGGTTAGGGATAGTGTTAAATTAGGGCTAGGATTAGGGCTAGGGTTAGTTTTCAGCTTACACCTAGCATTAGAGTTAGGGTTAGAGTTAAGTTTAGGATAAGGGATGATGTTATACCTAGGTTTAGAGTTAGGGTGAGCATTAGAGTTAGGATTGGGGGAGGGATATTTCTAGGTTATGATTAAGGCTAGGTTTAAGGCTAGGATGAGGGCTAGAGTTTGTTTTAGTGTTAGAGCTAGGATAAGTGCTTGGGTTAATATCATGACTAGGGTGATGGTTAAAGATAGCTTTAGGGTTAGGTTTATGGCTATGTCCAGTACAAGGGTTAGGTTTAAGGTAAGGTTCAAGTTTAGAGCTAGGGTAATTATTTGGGTAAGGTTCAGGTTTAGAGCTACGGGAATTATTATGGTTAGGGTCAGGGTTAGGGTTTGGGTTAGGTTAGGATTTATATTTAGGGCTCAAATTAGTATTAGGGTTAAGGTTAGGATAATGGTAAGGTTTGGTTTAGGGTTCAGGTAAAATTTAGGGTAATTTATAGGGTTAGGTTTAGTGGTAGGGTTAGGGCTAGGCCTAGGGTTAACATTAGAATAAGGGTTATTGTTAGTGTAATGGATAAGGTTAGAGCTAAGGTTAGAGCTATGGTTATGTTTAGGAATATGTTTTGAGTTATGTTTGGGGTTACGATTAGATCTAGCGTTAGGTCTAGGGTTATGTTTAGTGTAAGGGTTAGGTTTTGAGCTACAGTTAGGGCTAGGGTGAGGGTTAGATTTAGGGTTAGGTCTAGGAATAGGATTAGGGTAAAGTTAGGGTTAGGGTAATGAATACTGTTAAAATAGGTTTAGGGTTAAGGTTAGATTTGGGTTTAGGATTAAGGTTCAGGCTAGGATTTAAGCTAGGTTTAGGGCTATGGTGAGTCTTAGATTTAGGGTTATGTCTTGGGATAGATTTTGAGTTAGTGTTAGGTTTAACATTAAGGTTTGGTTAGTATTATCAATAGGATAAGGGTTAGGTTTAGGGTAATGTGTAGATTTAGACCTAGGTTTATTGATAAGGTTAAGTTTAGGATTAGGGTTAGGGTTAGGGTTAGATTTAGGGATAGGTCTAGATCTACGTTTAGGGCAATTGTTAGGCTTTGAGGTAGGGTTAGTTTTAGGGTTAGGTTAGGTTTAGGCTTTAGTTAGGTTTAGGGCTCAGATTTCAGCTTTTTTTTTACGGTTAAGGCTAGGATTAGGGCAATGGCTAATGTAAGAACTAGTGTTACAATTAGGGATAATTATATGTTTAGGGTTATTGGTAGATTTAGTGGTAGGGTTAGGTTTAAGGTTAGGGTGATATTTATAGCTAGGGTTAGTGTTAAAATATGAGTCAGGGTCAAGGTTAGATTTTGGGTTAGAGTTAGGACTCAAATTAAGTCTAAGATCACTATTAGGGTTCAATTTATGTTTAGGGTCTTGCTTAGAGTTAAGGTGTGTGTGAACATATGAGTCAGAGTAAAGATTATTTTTAAGTTTAGGATTAGGACTAGAATTAGGGCTAGGGTTAGGTCTGGGTGTAGTTTTAGGATTTGGTTTAAGGTAAGGTTTAGAGTTAGGCCTGTATCTCGGTTTTGTTTTAGTGATATTGTTAGGGTAAGGGTTAAGGCTAGTTTTAGGATTAGCATTAGGCTTAGGGCTTGTGTTATGTTTCATGTTAGGAATAAGGCTAGGTTTAAGGCTAGGAATGGGGCTAGGTTTTGTGTTAATTTTAGGGCAAGTATTAGGGCTATGACTAATGTCAGGTCTAAGGTTACAGTTAGAGATAGATTTAGGGTTAGGTTTATGACTACATCTAGTTTGAGGGTTTTGTTTAGGGAAAGAGTAAGTTTTAGATTTAGGGGTATTTTAGGGTCAGAATCAGATTTTGAGTTTTGGTTAGGTTAAGGTTTAGGTTTGGGACTCAAATTAGCATTAACATTATGGTTAGGTGTAGAGTAAAGGATAGGGTTGGGCTTAGGGTTCAGGTTATGTTTAGGGTAATGGATATGGTTAAGGTGTGTGATAGGTTTAGGATTAGGCCTAGGGATAGCATTAGGGTTATGGTTATCATTAGGGAAATTTATTGGGTTCGAGCTAGATTTAGGGCTAAAATTAGTGTTAGGATTAGGGCTAGAATTAGGGTTAGGTTCAGGGTTAGGTGTAGGGTTAGTGTTAGGGTTAGGTTGAGGATATGGATTAGGGTTTGAGCTAGGGTTAGTGTTAGGGCTAGGATTAGGTTTAGGGTTATGGTTATGGTTATGGTTAGTGTTAGGACTATGGCTATCATTAGGGTTTGGGTAATTGATAGGGTTAGATGTCGGGTTAGAGTTAGGGTTAGGTTTATGGTTAGGGTTAAGGTTAGGTTTAGGTTTTGAGCTACGGTTAGGGTTAGTGTTATGTTTATGGTTACATCTAGGGTTAGGTTTATGTTTAGGGTTAGGGTAGGTGTAGACTTAGGTCTAGGATTATCATTAGGTTTAGGTTTAGGGTCAGGGTAATGGGTAGGTTTTGAGGTAGTGTTAGGGCTATGGTTAAAGTTAGGATTAGGACTTGGGTTAGTGTTAGGCTTATGTTAATTGTAATGGTTAGGGATTGAGGTAGTTTAATGATGAGCTAGGGTTAGGGATAGGGTGAGGGCTAGGGTAGTGTTATGGTTATGGCTATGGCTAGGGTTAGCATTAGGTTTAGGGTTATAGTTAGGGTAATGGATAGAGTTAGAGCTAGGGTTTGGGCTCTGGTTACAGTTAGGATTAGGGCTATGTTTAGAGTGAGGTTTAGGTCTTCAGAAAGGGTTATGTTTAGAGTAAGGTTTAGGATTTGAGCTAGGGTTAGGGGTAGGGCAAGGGTTAAGGTTAGGGTTAGAGCTAGTTTTAGGGTTAGGGTTGTGATTAGGATTAGGCTTAGGGCTAGGATTAGGGCTAGTTTTGTTTGAAGTTTAGGGCTAGTGTTAGATTTATGGGTAATCTAAGAGCTGAGGTTATGGTTATAGCTAGTTTTAGGTTTAGTCTAGTGTTAGGGTTACTTTGGTGTTTAGGATAAGATTTAGAGCTAGGGTTTTGTTAGGGTAAGTTTTGGTGTTCGGGTTAGGGTTTGGGTTAGGGTTAGGGCCATAATTTGGACTGGGTTAGGTCTAGGGGTAAGGTTAGATATTGGGTTAGGTTAAGGGTTATTGTTAGGGCAAGGACTAAAATTATGTGCATATTTAGGCTTAGGTTTATATCTAGGGCTAGTGTTAGTGTTAGGATTATGTTTAGGGTTGACAGTTGGGCTAATGTTAAGTTTTGGTTTAGGGTTAGGGTCAGGTTTAAACCTAGGGTTAGTATTAGGGTCAGAATAACGGTCAGAGTTGAGTTAGGTTTTGGGTTAAGTTTAGACCTAGAATGAGGGCTAGGAATAGTACTAGTAATAGAGGGCTAGTTTTCTAATTAGCATTATGGTTAAGTTTTTTGTTAGAGTGAGATATAGGTTTATGTTTAGTGTTATATCCAGGTTTAGAGCTAGGGCGAAGGTTAGGGCTACGGTTGGGGCTAGGAATAGGTCTAGGTTTGGGGTTATCAGAAGGGATATATTTAATATAAGGGATATGGCTACAGCGAGAGTTAAAGTTTGTCTTAGGGCTAGGGGTAGAGTTAGGTTTAGGGTTAAGGCTAAATTAGGGCTAAGATTAGTGTTAGGTTTAGTTTTAGTGTTAGGCCTAGGGTTAGGTCTAGGAATAGGGTTAGTGATAGGTTTAGGAATAGAGTTACTTTTAGGGGAAGGGATGAGTCTATAGCTAGGTTTAGGTCTAGGTTTAGAGTTTGGGTTAGGATTAAGTCTAGGTTTAGGGCAAAGCTGAAGGTTTCTGTTAGGGCTAGGGCTTGGATTAGGACTAAGGCTAATGTCAGGTCTAGGTTTACTGTTACGTTTAGCTTTAGGATACGGTTATGGCTAAGTCTAGTGTAAGGGTTAGGTTTAATGTAAGGACCAAGTTTCGAGCTATGTGCATTATTAACGTCAGGGTCTAGGTAGGGTTTGGCTCAGGTTAAGGTTTAGGGTTAAGGATTTAATTAGCATTAGGGTTAGAATTAGGGTTAGGTTAATGGATAGGGTTAGGTTTAGGGTTCAGGTTAGGTTTAGTGTAATGGATTGGGTTAGTGATATTGATAGGGTTAGCGTTAGGTCTATGATTACCATTTGGTTTGGCTCATCTCAAGGGTAATGTTAGAGCTAAGGTTAAGGCTACAGTTAATTTTAGTATTAGGGCTAGTCTTAGTGTTAGGACGAGGGTTAATGTTAGGGTTAGGCTTAGGGGAAGTGTTAGAGTTTGAGCAAGTGTTAGGTCTAGAGCGAGGGTTAGGACTATAGTCAGGGCTAGGGTTATGGTTAGTTTTAGGGGTATATTTAGGTTAAGGATAAAGTTTGAGCTAGGGTTAAGGCTAGGGCAAGGATTATGGTTAGTGTCAGGTCTAGGTTTATGGATAAGGTTACGATTAAGGCAAGGTTTAGAGCTAGGATAAGGGCTAGGTTTTTGTGAGATTACTGGCTAGCATTATGACTATGGGTAATGACTATGGGTAATGTAAGTGCAAGGTTTATGGTTATGGATAGTTTTATGGTTAGGTTTAATTAAAGGGCCAGAATTAGGACTAGCTTTGTGTCTAGGGATAGGGTTAGTCTTTGTGTTAGGTTACTGGTTATTGTTAGGGCTAATGCTAGGTTTTTCTTTAGGGCTAAGGATAGATTTATGGCTCCATTTACTATTAGGTTTGGTCTCGTGGTAGTGTTACTTTCAGGTTTAGGTATAGGTTTACCGGTAGGTGTTGGGTTAGGGTTAGCTTTAGGATCAGGGTCAGGTTTAGACCTAGGTTTATTGTTAGGGTCAGGATAAGTGTCAGGGTTAGGGTTAGGGTTTGGGTTAGGGTTAGAGCTAGAAAGAGGGAAGGGAAAGGACTAGTAATAGTGCTAGTGTTTGGTGTAGGCTAAGAGTTAGGTTTAGGACTAGTATAGCATTACGGTGAGGGTTTGCCATAGGGTAAAAAACATAGGGTTGGAAGTAGGGTTAGGGTATGTTTAGGGTTAGGGCTAGGGTTAAGGTTACATTAAGGGTTAAACCTATGGTTAGGGGTAAGATTAGGGCTAGGATTTGTGTTAGCATTAGGGCTACAGCTAATGTAAGAACTAGGATTTCAATTAGGGCTAGTTCTAAGGTTAGCATTATGGTAATGTTTAGAGCTAGGGTTAGTGTTAGGATTTGTGTCAGGGTCACGTTTTTTTCTAGGGTTAAGTTTAGGACTCAAATTACAGCTATGTTAAGGGCTAATGTAGGGTTAGGTTTTGGTTTAGGTTACAGGTTAGGTGTATGGTTATGGCTCATTTTAGTTTTAGGGCAAGTGTAGTGTTAGGGTTAGTTTTCCCATTAGCATTAGGTTTACAGCTAGTGTTAGGGTGAAGTTTAGGCTTATGTTTAGGATTGTACTCAGGTGTAGGGCTAGGGCTAAAGTTAGGGCTAGGGATAGGGTATGTTTTGTTATCATAAGGGATAGTTTTAAATTAGAAATACAGCTAGGGCGAGAGTTATAGTTAGTATTAGGGCTAGGGATAGGGTTAGAATTAGAGTTAGGGCTAAATTAGGGCTACGATTAGCGTTAGAATTAGTATTAGTATTAGGCTATTGTTAGGTCTAGAGATAGGGTTTATGTTATGGTTAAGATTAGAATTAGTTTTAGGAGAAGGGATGGGGTTATAACTATGTATTGGGCTAGGTTTAGAGTTCAGGTTAATTTAAGGCTAGGTTTAGAGCTAGGATAAGGGTTTGTATTAGGGCTAGTGCTTGGATTAGGACTAGGGCTAATGTCAGGTATAGGTTTATTGTTAATTTTAGCTTATGATTAGGTAATGGCTAAGTTTAGTGTAAGGTTTAGGTTTAGGGTATGGACCAAGATTAGAGCTAGGTGTATTATTATGCTCAAGATCCAGGAAGGGTTAGGGTTAGGTTAAGGTCTAGGGTTAAGGCTTGATTTAGCGTTATGGTAAGGATTAGGGTGAGGATTATAGATAGGGTTAGGTTTAGGTTTCAAGTTAGGTTTAGCATAGTGGATATGGTTAGTGTTAGTGAAAGGGTTACCGTTAGGCCTAGGGTTACCATTTGGTTAGGCTTATTGTTTGAGTAATGTTAGAACTAAGGTTAGGGATAGGGTAAGGTTTGGATTAGGATTAGGAATTTGGGTTAGGCCTAGGGTTAGTGATAGGGTTAGGCTTAGGGTTAGTTTTAGCTTTTGAGCTAGGGTTAGGGCTAGGGTGAGTGTTAGGGCTAGAGACAAGGCTAGGGTTAGTGTTAGTGTTAAGTTTAGGTATGGTTAGAATTTGAGCTAAGTTTAGGGTTAGGGCGAGGGTTACGGTTAAGTTCAGGTCTAGAGTTACAGCTAGGTTTACGATTAGGGCTAGGTTTAGGCCTAGGATAAGGGATAGGCTTTGTGTGAGGTTTTTGGCTACATTAGGGCTATGGGTAATGTAGGAACTAGGGTTATCATTATGGCTACTTTTAGGGTTAGGGTTTTGGATAAGTTTAGTGTTAGGGTTAGGTTTTGGGTTATGATATTGAATAGAGCTAGGGTTTATGTTAGGGTAAGGGTCATTGTTCGGGTTAGGGTCTGGTTTAGTTTTAGGGCCAGATTTAGGTCTTGCTTTTTGTCTAGTGATAGGGTTTATATTTGCATTAGTTTATGGGTTATTGTTACGGCTAATGCTAAATTTTTCTTTAGGGGTAAGTCTAGATTTATGTCTGTATTTAGGATTAGGTTTGGTCTAATGTTAGTGTTACTGTTAGGTTTAGGTATAGGTTTACCGGTAGAGGTTGGGTCAGGGTTTGCTTTAGGATCAGGGTCACATTTAGACCTAGGGTTACTATTAGGGCCAGAATAAGTGTCAGGGTTCGGGTTAGGCATTGGAATAGAGTTAGATTTAGAAAGAGTGCAGAGTTAGGACTAGTAATAAAGCTAGAGTTTGGGATAGGCTAAGAGTTAGCATTACGACTAGGGTAGCATTAGGGTGAGAGTTTGGCTTAGGGTAAAATATAGGGTTAGAGGTAGGGTTTATGTTTAGGGTTATGGCTAGAGTTAGGGTTATGGATAGAGTTAAACCTATGGTTATGACTAAGATTAGGGCTAGGATTTGTGTTAGCATTAGAGCTACAGCTAACATAAAAATTAGGATTCCAATTAGGGCTAGTTCTAGGGTTAGTATTAGGGCAATGTTTAGAGTTAAGGCTAGTGTTAGCGTCTGAGTCATGGTCATGGTTTTTGTTTTAGGGTTAGGGTTAGTACTCAAATTAGGGCTAGGTTTAGGGCCAGGTGTAGCTTTAGAATTTGGTTTAGGTTAAGGGTTACTTGTAGGTTTATGTCTCAGTTTTGTTTTAGGTCTAGGGTAGAGTTAGGGCTAGTTTTCCAATTAGCATTAGGGTTAAGGCTAATATTAGGGTAAGGTTTAAGCTTACATTTAGGCTTAGATCCAGGTTTAGGGCTAGGGCAAAAGTTAGGGCTAGGGTTGGGGCTAAAAATAGGGCTAGGTTTTGGCTTATGGTAAGGGATAGTTATAAAATTATGGATATGGCTACAGTGAGAGTTAGAATTAGTCTTAGGCTAAATACAGGATTAGAATTAGGGTTAGGGCTAAATTAGGGCTAGGATTATCGCTAGACTTAGTGTTCATGTTAGGCCAAGTGTTAGGTCTAGAGATAGGTTTAGTGTTAGTGTTAGGGTTAGGGTTAGTTTTAAGGGAAGGGATAGGGTTACAGCTGGTTAAGGGCTAGGGTTAGGGTTTGGGTTACTATGAAGGTTAGGGTTTGGATTACTCTGAAGGTTAGGGTTAGGGCTAGGATGAGGGTTTGTGTTAGGGCAGTGTCTTGGATTAGGACTAGGACTAATGTCAGGTCGAGGTTTATGGTGATATTTAACTTTAGTATTAGATTATGGCTAAGTCTAATGTAATAATTAAGTTTAGGGTCAGGGCCACGTTTAGAGCTATGTTTATTATTAAGCTCAAGTACCAGGTAGGGTTTGGTTTACGTTACAGTTTAAGGTTAAGGCTTGAATTAGCGTTAAGGTTAGGGCTAAGGTTAGGTTTAGGGTTCAGGTTAAGTTTAGTTTAATGGATAGGGTTAGTGATAGCTATAGGGTTAGTGTTAGGCCTAAGGTTAGCACTTGTTTAGGCTTTTCATTAGTGTAATATTAGAGATAAGGTATGGGCTAGGTTTATGGTTAGGATTAGGGCTAGGCTTTATGTTAGTGCCGCAGTTTGGCCGGGCACAATTCAGGAGCCACTTGTCAAAAGAAACAAACTTTATTTTTAGAACCACACACACCAAACAAACAGCTCCTCAGGAATAACCTTTGGAGCCCAACTGCCACCACCAGCTTCCCACAAGCCTCTCTACCTCCCCCACTCCTCTGCTCTTGAGGCTGATTGGCTGGGTTGCATGGGTGGGGCCAAAAAAAGTCCCCCAATGAGCAGCTCCATAGTCTGAAAGGGCGGGGAAACAGCCCAATGAGCATCACTGCACAGGAGCCAATCAGCTAGAAGTTGCTGGGGCCGCTGTGTGTCGGTCATCAGCTTGCAGTCTGAAAGTTTGCTGGGGGTGAGGTTCTTTGCCTCACCTCTGTTGGCCCCCAAATTTTAGCTGAAGAATCATGACAAACAGAAGGGAGGAAGATACAACAAGCCAATTGATGGCTCCTTTTGGGAAAATTGTACCACTGACGACATCATCAGCAAAAATACCCCAACACTATCACAAGTAGCTTCACCAACAGATAGTTCACAATGCATACAGGTGAGTTCACAATGCACAGAAGTGATACATAGTCCAGGCAAGTTCTGCAAGCAGTTCAGTGATGGCTATTGCAGAAGCTGTAGACTGGTTTTATCTTTGTCTTCACTGGCACTGGGATGAAGATAGGAATTCTGGCAATAATGGCTAAAGAAAAAATTATGTAACATTCCAGAAGGCACTAAAAGAAAACAATTTTCTTAACAATTTACATTATCTTGAAGAGAATTATTAAATATAATGAAAAGGAAAGGTGAAAATAAACAAACAGATCTGTTAACCTTCTTTTTTGTTCACATATTAAAACAATCCTCAACAGATTTTTACCCAATTTAAATTAAACCATTTAAATCACGTGAATTAAAAAAAAATATTTGGATCCATTTTTTCATGAGCACTTATCATATATGATATATGGACATATGTACATACAAACATACAACATAAAACACAAGTGTGCACAGAACACATAACATAATAGTAAAGGCCTTATAACATTTTACAGGTGAAATCTCCATTGCAATGTTTAAAAACTCTATAGTCAAAAAATAGAACTGATCAGCAAAACATTAACCTAGGTCTTTATGAGCTCAAAAAACAAAATAGAACTTCATGATGTGGGAAAGGGCAATAATAAAATAGATATTGAAAAAAGCATCATGGTTCTGTCGCAGATGTAAGGGTAGCCAAACTGGAGTTCTGGATATCAGCTGTTATGGATTTGAGCCAAATCATCTTCTTTTTGGTTTGTAGAAATCGCTTTAGTTAATCTTTCTGGAATCCAAATCGGCTGCTGTTCTCCTTGTGGAAACACATAAACAGACCTCCGACTCCAGGCAATCACTGGGTCAGGACCTTAGTTAATCTCTCTGGAATCCAAATCGGCTGCTATTCTCCCTGTGGAAACTCACAAATACACCCCCGACTCCAGACAATTACTGGGTCAGGACCTTTCCACTGTCCTGTTAGAATATCCTTCCAAAGTACCTTGGGCTTATGTACATTTTTTTGGACACATATGCCTTTCTGCAGCACTAAGCCCTGATGAATCCAAATTTTAAAAGTTTAGAGTAAAAAGGGTTATTTTAAGTTTATCTTTGGGGAATATATACAATTTTTCAATTCCTTCTTTTTGCTTTAATAAGTACATTTTAATAGTTTGATGAGATATTTCAACTATGTCTTTTCCCTGTGGATTGTATGGGATTCCTGTTATATGAGTAATGCCAAATGTTGAGCAAAATTGTTTAAAAGAGGTAGAAGTATAACCAGGGGCATTATCTGTTTTTAACTGTTTTGGAATGCCCACAGTTGCAAAATTTTGTAAGCAATGAGCTATAACATCTTTAGTTTTTTCTCTGGCATGAAGGGAGCCCATCAAAAATCCAGAAGAAGTATCAACTGTAACATGCAAATATTTTAATTTTCCAAATTCTGGCAAGTGTGTGACTTCCATCTGCCAAATATGGTTAGGTATCAGTCCTCTAGGATTGACTCCAAGATTAACTTGTGGTGAAAAGGTCACACAATTTTGACATTGTTTTATTATTTGTCTAGCTTGTTCCTTAGATATTTTAAAATGCTTTTGTAAAGTATTAGCATTGACATGGAACTTTTCATGAAAATTTGTAGCTTCTTCTTGTGTAGAGAAAATATGTATGTCATGTGTAGTTTTATCTGCTAAATCATTGCCAAAACTAAGGGCTCCAGGCAATCATGTATGTGCCCTGATATGTCCTAGAAAGAAAGGACCTTTCTCTCCCAGATTAGACTTTGTATAGTGGAAAGCAAAGAGAAAACAGTAGAGGAAGGTGAAATCGTACCAGCATCCTATTTTTGCCCTAATCCTAACCCTAATGATAACCCTATCCCTAAACCTAACCCTATCCCTAATCCTAATCATAAAATTGACCCTAGACCTAACCCTAAACCTAACCCTTACCATAGCCTTAAACCTAACTCAAACCCTAACACTTACCCTAAACCAACACTAAACTTGGCCCGAAATCTAAACCTATCTATTCCTTATCCATTTACCCTTAACCTAACCTTAACCCTAACACTAACATAACATCTAACCCATTCCATTTCCCTCACCCTAAACCTAACCCTAGACCTAACACTAAACCTAACACTCACCCTAGCCCTAACCGTAGCTTAAACCCTAACCCTTAACCTAACTCTAAACCTAAACATAAGCCTAATTCTAGCCCTAACCCTAACCCTAACACTATACATAATCCTAATCCTAGACCTAATTTATCACTATTTCTCACCCTAAAACTAACCCTAGACCTAAGACTAACTATAACTCTCACACCAGATCTTTCCCTAGTTCTAACTCTACTTATTACCATAACCCTAATCCTAGCCCTAACCCTAGTGGTAACTCTTGCCCTATCTGTAGACTTGCAATAACACTAGATTGAAACCTAACTGTACATCCAAACCTAAACTGATGCCTAAGCCTAACCCTGAAACTAGACATAACTGTAATGCTAATTCTCAAAGTAGCCCTAATTCCAGCCCTACCCCTATAACAAAACCAAGTCATACCCCTAACCCTAACCCGTTACCTAAACCATACCCTAACCCTACATATAGCCCTAAACTGTGCCCTAATTCGAGTCCTAACCCTAACCCTACACTTAACCATGACCCTGACTCATATCATAACACTAACCCTAGCTGTAAACATCACGCTAACCTTAAACATAACTCAACACTCCCTAGACCTAAACCTAATCCCAAAACTCACACTAATCGTAACCCTAGTTCTTACATTAGCTGTAACCCTAATACTACCCCTAAACCTAATACAAACATAACCCTAATCCAAGTCCTAACCTAAGGTTTAACCCTAAACCTAATCCTAAGCCGAGCTTTATCCCTAGCCCTAACCCTAGCTCTTACTCTATCCCTTACCCTAAGCCAAACCGTCACCCTAATGTAAACCCTAGTCTAATTATAATCCTTAACCTAACCCAAAACCTAACCCTAATACTAGTCCTAACCTTAGTCTTCATTTTAGCTCTAGCCATAACCCAAATCCTAACACTAATCTTTACCTTTATTTAGACCCTAATACTAATCATAGGTCTAAACCTGAACCTAACCCTAAATTGAACCCTAACACTAGCCCTGCTTGTAAACTTATACCTATACCTAATGCTACGACTAGCCCTAGACCTAAACCTAATTCTAAATCTAGCTATAACTCTATCCCTAGACCTTAAGAAAAAACGTAGACCTAGCCTTAACAATAACTCTTAACCTAACCTAAATTCTAAACCTATCCCTAGACATAACTGTAGTCCTAATTCTGGCTTTAGCATTAATCCTAACCCTAACCAGAACACTGACCCTGATACTGCAACTAACCCTAGCTCTAAACAGCACCCTAACCCTAAAGGTAACCCTAAAATACAACTAGACATAATATTAACCCTAAAACTAGGCATAATCATTATAATAGTTCTTACATTAGCCATAGCTCTCACCTTCAAAAAACCTAGCCCTAATCCAAGACCTACCCGAGATTTAACCCTAAACTAACCATAACCACAACCCTAGCCCTAACCCTAAACCTAAGTCTAAACTTAGACCTAATCCTAACCATAAACCTAGCCATAACCTTAGGTCTAAACCTATTCATTACCCTAACGGTAACCCTAAATCTTATGCTAACATTATTGGAACCCTAATCCTATCAATAACATTATCCCTATCCATTAACCTAACTTAACCCAAAGTCTAAACCTAACCCTTTCATTACCTTATCCCTAACACTAATGCTTATTCAATCCCTAAACCTAAACCTGAACCTAAACCAAACCATAACCCACGGTGACCCTAATAATACCCCAGCTCTAAACCTGACACAAACAGTAGACATAATCCTTAAAACAGACCTAGCCATAAACCTAACCCTAAAACTATCCCTAACCATAACCCTATTCCTGAAATTAGCCCTAGCTCTAATTCTAGCCCTAACCCTAACACAAACGTTAGCCAACAGCCTAGCCACAAACCTGAATTTAATCACAACAAAAACCCTAACCCTAAACCTAACATTTTCCCTAGCCCTAAAACTAGATATAATCCCATACCCTACCCTAAACCTAATCCTAACCCTGATTGTAACACTAACCCTAGCCCTAAACCTAGGTCTAACCCTTACCCTAAACCTACCCTAATCCCAGCCCTAATTTAGACTTATTCTAAACCCCCAAACTAACCCTATTTCTTATAATCACCCTAAACCTAGCCCTAAATTTACTTCTAACCCTAGCTCTATCCTTAGCCCTAGCTCAAACCCTAGATCAAAACCTAACTCTAAATCTCACCCTAACCCTAAGCCTAAACCTCACAGTAACACTAGCTGTAACACTAACGCTAATCCTAAAACTAACCCTAAAACTTTGCCTAGCCCTAAAACAAAACCGAGTCATATCCCTAACCCTAAACCTTAAACTAAACCAAAACGTAACTCTAAACCTAGCCCTAATTCTAGTCCTAACATTAACCTGAAAAATAACCCTGGCACAGATTCTGACCCTAACACTAACCCTGACTCTAAACATCATAATAAACATAAACCTAACTCTAACACTAGACCTAGTTCTAAGCATATAACTAGTGCTAAACATAACCGTACTTCATACATTAGCCGTAGCCTTAACCCTAGCCATAAATTAACCCAAATCTTAGCCTCAATCTGAGTCCTAAAACTAGCTTTAACGCTAAAATTAAACCTAACACTAATCCAAACACTATCCCTAATCTTATATATAACCCAAGAGCTAACCTTAGGTGTAACTATATACATTACACAAATGATAACCCTAACCCTTATGCTAACCCTAGGCCTAACCCTAACCCTGTCAATTACACTAAACCAAACTTAACCCTAAAACTAACCCTCTAATTACCCTAACCCTAAACCTAATGCTAATTAGAGCCTACACCTAAACCCTAATTGAACCCAAACTCTAACCCTGACCCTGACCCTAAAAATAACACTACATCTAAAACTTACCCTTACCCTAACCCTAACACTTAAACTAAACACTTAACTAAAGTTTTAGGGTTAGTTTTCCCTAGCCCTAAGCCATAAACCTAAAACTAACCTAAACCTAAACTGGACCAAGCCATAAACCTAAAACTAAAACTACCCTAACTATAACCATAGATCTGACATTAGCCCTAGTCCTAATTTTATCCCTAACCCTAACACATACCCTAGTCCTCATCGTAGCCCTAAACCTAACCTTAATTATAACCCTAACCATAACCCTAGCACTAACCCTAATACTAACAGTCACCCTAGCCCTAAACCTAGCTATCACCACATCCCTTATCCTAAACGTAACCCTCACCCTAACCCTAACTGTAGTTGAAACCCTTGACCTATCCTTAGTCCTAGCACTAACCCTAGATTGAAACATAACTCTAAATCTATCCCTAAATGTTTGCCTATGCCTAACCAAAAAACTATACCTAATCCTTATTCTAATCCTAAAACTAGAATTAACCCTAGCCCTAAAACTAACCTTATATGTAATTTAGTCCTATCTCTATCCATAAAATTAACCCTAACCCTAAGACTAACTCTAACTCTCACACTAGCCTTATCACTCGTTCTAACCCTATTCCTTACTGGAATTTTAACCCTAGCCATAACCCTAGTCCTAACACTTTTCCGTCCTTAGCCCTAGCACTAAACTTAGATAAAAATCTAACTCTAAATCTAACTCTAAGCCAAAGCCTAAGCCTAACCCTAACACTAGCCGTAATCCTAAAACTAGCCCTATTCCTAGCCCTAGCCCTAAAACAAAACCGAGCCATAGCTCTAACCCTAAACTGTAAACCAAACCAAACCCTAGCCATAAACCTACACCTAACCCTAGCCCTAATTTGAGTTTTAAGACGAACCCTAAAAATAACCCTGATCCTGACTCTGACACTAACACTAATCCTAGCTCTAAACATCACCCTAACCCTATACCTAACCCTAACACTAAACCTAGACCTAATCTTAACCCTAAAATTAACCCTAATCATAACCCTAGTACTTACATTAGCCGTAAACCTAAATATAGCACTAACTTTACCCAAAACCTAGCTCTAACCCGAATAGCTCTAATCATAACCATAACCCTAGCCATAACACAAGATCTAACTAATCCCTTACAATAACCATAACCCTAACCCTAATATTAACCCTAGGCCTAAACCTGAACCTATCTCTAATCCTATCACTATCCATTACCATAAACCTAACATGAACCCCTAATACTAACCCTATCATTATCCTCACCCTAAACCTAATGCTAATGCTATCACTAAATTTAAACTATAACCTCTCCTAAACCCTAACCCAGACCTTCACCTTAATAATTCCCCTAACCCTAAACCTAACACTAACCCTAAATCTAACCAGTATACTAGACATAACCATAATCCTAACCCTAAAAGTATCTTTAAACATAATTCTAGACCTAAATTTAGACCTCATCCTAATTCTAGCCCTAACCATAAAACAAAACCAACCCCTAATGCCAGCCCCAAATCTGGCCTTAATCATAACCCTAACCCTAACCATAGCCTAACTCTAATTCTAAATCTCACCCTACCTCTAAAACTAGACATAACACCTTCCCTTACCCTAAACTTAATCCTAAATCTAACCCTAAATCTAGGCTTATTCTGAACATGAACCATAGACCTAATCCTAGAACTAATTTAAATCTATCCCTAATTCTATCTCTAATCTTAGCCCTAAGACTAATTCTAATTTGCACACTAATCCTATCACTACTTTTAACCCTATTTCGTACCATAACCCTAACCCTAGCCCTAACCCTTGCCATATCCTTTGTTCTAGCCCAAACCCTAGATCTAACCCTAACTCTAAATCTAACCCTAAACCTAAGCCTGAGCCTAACACTAACACTAACAATAACCATAAAGCTACTCATAAAAGTAGCCTTAACTATAATCTTAGTAGTAAAACAAAACTGAGCAATAATCCTAACCCTAAACCTTAAATTAAACCAAACCCTAACTCTACACCTAGACATAACCCTAGCCTTAATTCCAGTCCTAACCCTAACCTGAAAACTAACCCTGACTCTAACTCATATCCTAAACTCACTCTAGCTCTAAACACCATCCAAACATTAAACCAAAACCTAACCTTAACCCTAGGCCTTATTTGAGTTCTAACTCTAATCCTGAACCTTACTCATATCCTAACACTAACCCTAGCTCTAAATATCATCTTAACCTTAAACCTAACCCTAACACTAGACATACCCCTGACTCTAACCATAATTCTAACCCTAATTGTAACCATAGTTCTTACATTAGCAATTGCTCTAACCCTTGCCCTAAACCTAACACAAAATCCAGCCCTATTCTGAGCCCTAAACCTAGCTTTAACCCTAACCCTACCCTAACTCTAGCCCTAAACCTAGCTCTAAACATATCCCTTACCGTAAGTAAAATCTTAAACTTAATGATAACCCTAGACCTATCCCTAATCCTTAGGCTAACACAATCCTAACCACATTAATAGTCCTGAAACTAGCCCTCATTTTAGCTCAAATCCTATCCCAAAATCTAACGCTACCACATACCTTTACTCAGAGCCTAACACTAATCCTAGGTCTAAACCTGACCCTAATCCTAGACCAAATAATAAACACTGGCAATACCAATAAATTTATTCCTAAAACTAACCCTACCAGTAGCCTTGATCTAAAAAATCCTAAATCTAGCCTTAACTCTATCCCTACACCTAAACCAAAACCTAGTCCTAGCCCTATCAATAACCCTTACCCTAACCCAAACACTAACCCTATCCCTAGACCTTAACCTAGTCCTAATTCTTGTTTTAACCCTAACTCTAACTCTAAACCAAACACTGACCCTGCCTTAACAGAAAATCTACTTCTAAACCTGACTCTAACTGAAAATCTAAACCCTACACTCGACCTAGCAATCACCCTAACCCTAAAACCAGCCCTAATCATAACCCTAGCTCTTACATTACCCACAGCCAAAAACCAGGGCTAAACCTAACCCAAAACTTAGAGCGAATCCTAGGCCTAACTCTATCCCTAACTCTAACCAAACCCTCACCTTAGTCCTAACCCTATCTCAAAGCCTAACCCTGACTCTAAGCATAAACCTATCCCTAAATCTAACCCTAATCCTAGCCCTAATCCTAACCTTAACCCTAGCCCTAAATCTAGCTCTAAAACTACACATTACTCTAAACCTAACCCTAAACCTATTGGTAACCCTAGCCTTAACCTTAACCCTAAACAGAAAACTAACCCTATACTTAACCCTAAAAATAACACTTGCTATATCCCTAACCATAGCTCAAACCCTAAACCTTAATATAAACCTAAGCAAAACCATAGCCCTAACTCTAACCCTAAACCTAAATCTAACCCTAAACTTAACCCTAAAACAAATCTAACTATATTCATTACCCTAACCCTAGTGATAACCCTAGACCTAACCCTAACCCGACCCTAAAACTACCATATCATGTTCCTAGACATAACCCTGAACCTAACCCTTGCTCTAGCTCTAACCATAGCTCAGAACCTAACTCTTACACTAAGCATAAATTTACCCTAACCCTAGTTTTTAACCCTCACCCGAAACCTAACTCAAGACATAATCCTAACCTTAACTCTAGCCCTCAACTTATCTATAACTGTATCCGTTACCCAAATCATTACCCTTACATTAATGCTAACCCTACACCTAACCCTAACCCTATTGCTAACCCCAATGCTATCAATTACCCTAAACCTAACCTGAACCCAAAATGTAATGCTATTATTACCCTAAACCTAATCCTAATGGTAATTCAAGACCTAACCCTAAATTCAAACGTAAACCAAATCCTAAACCTGACTCTGACCCAAATATTTTTCCTAGATCTAAACCTGACCCTTACCCTAAACCTAACCCTTACACTAGACCTAGCCAAAATCCTAACCCTAAAACTATCCCTAACCATAACCCTACACCTGACATTAGCCCTAGACATAATGCTAGTTCTAACCCTAATAAAAATCCTAGCCCTTATCCTAGTACAAATTATAGCCTAATCATAACACTTCCCCTAACCCTAGGCCTAATGCTAACACTAACCCTAGCTCTAATCTCAGCCTCAATTTATCCCTATCCCTAACCTAACCCTAAGCCAAGTCCTAAGACTAAGTCTAACTCTCACCATAGCCCTAAAAGTAGTTCTAACCCTATCCCTTACAAGAACCCTAATCCTAGCCCTAACCATAGGCCTAACCCTAGCCCATTCCTTAGTTCTTGCTCTAACCCTAGATCTAAACCTAACTCTAAATCTAACTTTAACCATAAGCCTAAACCTAAACCTAACACTAGCCCTAATGCTAACCCTAAAGCTATTCCTAAATGTATTCCGAACTCTAGCCTTAGCTTTAATTCAAAACCGAGCCACATCCCTAACCCTAACCCTTAACCTAGACCAAACCAAAACCCTACACGTGTTCCTAATCCTAGCCCTAATTCGAGATTAAGTTGAACCCTAAAATTAACCCTGAACCTGACTCTGACCCTAAAACTAACGCAAGCTTTAAACATCAACCTAACCTTAAACCTAAACATAACACTAGATCTAGCCCTAACCCTAACCCTAAAACTATCCCTAATTGTAACCCTAGTACTTACATTAGCCAGAAACTTAAACGTAGCTCTAACTTAACCCAAAACTTAGCCCTAATCTGAGCCTTAACCCCAGCTTTAACCCCAACCCTAACCTTAACCCTAAACCTAGCACTAAAGATAAGTATAACCCTCGCCCAAACCTTTGCTTTAACTCTATTCATTACCCTAACCATAATCCTAACCCTAAGGCTAACCCTATGCCTAAATCTAACCCTATCCCTAATCCTAACCCTATCCATTATCCCTAAACCTAATTTGAAACCTAAACCTAATCTTATCAGTACCCTAATCCTAACCTTTTGCTAATTTGAGCCCTAAATTGAACCTTAACCTATCCCAAACCCTAATCATGACTCTGACCATAATAATACCCTTAGCTCTAAACCTGACCCTAACCATAAACCTAACACTTACACAAGGTGTAGCCATAAACCTAACCATAAAACTATTTTTAAATGCAATGCTTGACCTAACAATAACTCTAAACCTAACCATAACCTGAAACCTAACCCTAATCCTCATCCTAACACTAGGCCTAAAACTAACACTATGCATAGCACTAATCTTAGCACTAATTTAAACCCATCCTAAACCTAACCCTAGCCCTAAGACTAATTGCTCTAGCCCTCGCCCTAGTAATGTTCTTAACCATAGCCATGACCGTAGATCTAAACCTAACTATAAATCTACACATAACTCTAAATTAAAATGTAAACACAAGCCTAAACCAAACCCTAACACTAGCCCTAACTGTAACACTGATCCTAATACTTGCCCTACCCCTAGCCCTAGCCATAAAACAAAACCAAGCCATAGCCCTAACCCTAACCCTTAACCTAGGCCAAACCCTAACCCTACACCTAGCCTTAACCCTAACTAAAAGTAAGCCTAACCCTGACTCTGACCCTGACCCTAACACTAATCCTAGCTCTAATCATCACCCTAACATCAGAACTACCCTTAACCGTAATGCTAAAACGAGCCTTAATCATAACCCTAGTTCATACATTAGTTGTCCTAACCCTAGCTCTAATCCTAACACAAATCCTACTCATAATCCAAGCCCTAACCCAGCTTTACTCTTAATCCTAACACTAGCCCTAATCATAGCCAAAACCATAACCCTATCCCTAAGCTTAGCTCAAATCTATCCCTTACCCAAAGCCAAACACTATTAAAATGCTAACCCTAGTCCTAACCCTAATCCTTAGCATAACTTAAACTCTAACCATATTACTAGTGCTAACCCTACCTCTCATTGTAGCTCTAACCCTAATCCTGACACTTATTCTGACACTAACAATAACCCTGGGTCTAAACCTAACATAAACCCTAAACAAAACCCTAACACTGAGAAATAAAGGTAATCCTTAATATATCTATAATTCTAGCCCTAGCCCTAAACCTAGCCCTAGTCCTAAACCTCTCCTTAGACCTAACCCTAGCTCAAAGCCTAACCCTTACACTAAATTAATCCGAGCCCTATCCTAAACCCTAACCCTAACCCTAGCTCTAATTCTAATGTTAACCATAGCCAGAACTTCAGCTCTAACCATACTCATTAACCTAACCCTAAATGTAACCCTAACTATAATTATAATCCTATCCCAAATAATAAAACTAACTCTAACTATAAACGTAAACCTAGACCTAACCCTAAACCTAACCCTCGCCCCAGCCCTAACCCTAGCTCAAACCTTAACACTTACCATAACCTAACAATATCCCTAGCCCTAAGCCTAACACTTACTCTAACACTAACACTTACCCTAAACCAAACCCTAACCTATCCCTAAACCTAAACCTAATCCTAGACTTAATCCAAACAATTACCTTGCCCTAACCCTAGATCTAAACCTATCTATCACACTAAACATAACCCTAACCCTAATCTAACCCTAACTCTATCACTAAACCACACCCATCCATTACCCTAAAACTTAACTGAAACCTAAACTAAACCCTATCCATTACCCTAATCCTAAATCTGACCCTATTACTAATCAAGCCCTAACCCTTAACCTTAACCTAAACCAAATGCTAACCCTTACCCTAATAATACCCCTAGCTCTAAAGTTGATTCTTAATCTAAAACTAACCTTTTACTAGACCTAGTCATAACCTAACTCAAAACTATTCTTAACAATAACCCTAGACCTGATATTAGCCCTAGCCCTAGTCCTAGCCCTAACCCTAACAGAAAACTTAATCCTCATCCTAGCCCTAAACCTAGCCTTAATCATAACCTGAACCATAACCCTAGGCCTAATCTTAATTCTAATCCTCACCCTAGCCCTAAACCTAGCTATAACCGCAAACATTCCTCTAAAATTAACCCTAAACCCAATAGTAAACCTAATTCTAGCCCAACCACTAGTCCTAATGCTAACACTAACCCTAGCCTTTATCTTACCCCTAATTTAACCCTAACCCTAACCCTAACCTCAAGCCTACTTGTAAGATTAACTCTAACTCTCGCCATAGTTGTATACCTAGTTCTAACCCTATTCCTTACAGTAACCCTATCCTTAGTCCTAACCCTAGCCCTAGCCCTAACCCTAGATCTAAACCTAACTTTAAATCTAATCCTAACCCTGAGCCTAAACCTCACCTAACATGAGCCATAAACTTGACACTAATCCAAGATCTAGGGCTAACCCTAGCCTTAGCCCCAAACCAAAACCAAGCCATATCCCTAATCCTAACCCTTTACCTAAACCAAACCCTAACCCTAAACATCTAGCCTTAAATTTAGACCTAATTTGAGTTCTAATCCTAACCCTAAAACTAACCCTTACCCTGACCCTGATCCTAACATTAACTCTACCTTTAAATATCACCCTAACTCTAAAATTACCCATATTACTAGACCTAGCACTAACCCTAACCCTAAAAGTAGCACTAATTTTAGCACTAGTTTATACATTAGCCATAGCCCTAACTCTAGCCCTTACCAAACTCAAAACCTAGCCCTAATTTGAGCCATAACTCTAGATATAACCCTAAACCTGAACCTAACTCTTACCAAAATCTAGTTCTAAACTTTTCCTTAACCTTCTTCTGAATCCTAACCTTAACCTTAGCCCTATCACTAACTCTAACCCTATACATTACCCTAACCATATCCATAACTCTAATGGTAATCCTAGGCTTCACCTTAACCTTATCCCTAACCCTAACCTTATCCATTACCCTAAATTTTACCTGAACCCAAAACCCAACTGCATCATTACCCTAACCCAAACCTAATGCTAATTTGTTCCCTAACCTTAAATTTAAGCTAACACAAACCCTAACTCTGACCTTTCCCATAATAATATACCTAGCTCTAACACTGACCCTACCCCTAAACCTAACCCTTATACTAGACCTAGCCATAAACCTAACACTAAAACTATCCCTAAACTTGATCCTAGACCTGACATTTGCCCAACCATAATCCTTGACCTAACTTTAATGCAAACCATAGACTCACCCCTAACCATAACCCTAACCCTATCCCTAATCCTAAACATAACTCTAGCCCTAAACATAGCTCTAAACATATCAATTACCCTAAACATAACCCTAATTTTAATGCTAACCGTAGGACTAAATCTAATCCTATCCCTAACCGTAACCCTATCCATTATGCTAAATCTAACCTGAACCCTAAACCTAACCCTATCATTACCCTAATGCAAAACTTAATGGTATTTCAATCCCTAACCCTATACCCTAACCTAACCAAAACCCATAACCTGACTCTGACCCTCATAATACCCCTAGCTCTAAATTTGATCCTTACCCTAAACCTAATGCTTACACTAAACATAAGCATAAACATAAACCTAAAACTATCCCTAAACATATGCTTAGACCTCACATTCGCCCTAACACTAATCCTAACACTTAACACAAACCCTTGCCTTCATCCTAGCCCTAAACCTAGCAGTAATCATAACCCTAACCCTAACCCTAATTCTAACCCTCAACATATCCCTAAATGTAGATCTATCCCCATTGCTTACACTAAACCTAACCCTAAGCCTAAAACTAAACCTAGGCCTAAACACAACCATAAACCTAGCAATATTCCTAGTCCTAATTAAGCCCTATACCTAACCTAGTCTCTAAGCCTAGCCTTAAGACTAACTCTTACTCTCGCCCTAGCACTAGAGGGTTTACCAATGGTACAGAATAGAGGACACAGAGACTAATCCACAAAGCCACAACTATCTTTTATTTGATAAAGTACCTAAAAGCATGCAATGGAGGGAGGATAGCATCTTCAACAAATGGTGCTGGGAAAACTGGAAATCCATATGCAACAAAATGAAACTGAATCCCCTCCTCTCGCCATGCACAAAAGTTAACTTAAAGTGGATCAAGGAGCTAGATATCAAATCAGAGACTCTGCGTCTGATGGAAGAAAAAGTTGGTGCCGATCTACATATTGTAGGGTCGGGCTCCAAATTCCTTAATAGGACACCCATAGCACAAAAGTTGATAACAAGAATCAACAAATGGGACTTACTTAAACTGAAAAGTTTTCTCTCAGCAAGAGAAACAATAAAAGAGGTAAATACGGAGCCTACATCATGGGAACAAATTTTTACTCCTCACACTTCAGATAGAGCCCTAATATCCAGAGTATACAAAGAACTCAAAAAATTAAACAATAAGAAAAAAATAACCCAATCAACAAATGGGCCAAAGACCTGAACAGACACTTCTCAGAGGAGGACATACAATCAATCAACAAGTACATGAAAAAATGGTCACCATCTCTAGCAGTCAGAAAAATGAAAATCAAAACCACCCTAACATAACATCTCACTCCAGTAAGATTGGCAGCCATTATGAAGTCAAACAACAACAACAAGTGCTGTAGAGGATGTGGGGAAAAGGGTACTCTTGTACATTGCTGGTGGGACTGCAAACTGGTGCGGCCAATCTGGAGAGCAGTATGGAGATTCCTGGGAAAGCTGGGAATGGAACCACCATTTGACCCAGCTATTGCCCTTCTTGGACTATTCCCTGAAGACCTTAAAAGAGCGTACTACAGGGATACTGCTACATCGATGTTCATAGCAGCACAATTCACAATTGCTAGACTGTGGAACCAACCCAGATGCCCTTCAATAGATGAATGGATAAAAAATGTGGCATTTATACACCATGAAGTATTACGCAGCACTAAAAAATGACAAAATCATAGAATTTGCAGGGAAATGGATAGCACTAGAGCAGATTATGCTTAGTGAAGCTAGCCAATCCCTAAAAAACAAATACCAAATGTCTTCTTTGATATAATGAGAGCAACTAAGAACAGAGCAGGGAGGAAGAGCAGGAAGAAAAGATTAACTTTAAACAGATACATGAGGTGGGATGGAAAGGGAGAGAAAAGGGAAATTGCATGGTAATGGAGGAGACCCTCATTATTATACAAAATTACATATAAGAGGTTATGAGGGGAATGGGAAAATAAACAAGGAGACAAATGAATTACAGTGGATGGGGTAGAGAGAGAAGATGGGAGGGGAGGGAGGGGGGATAGTAGAGGATAGGAAAGGTAGCAGAATACAACAGTTACTAATAGGGCATTATGTAAAAATGTGGATGTGTAACCGATGTGATTCTGCAATCTGTATTTGGGGTAAAATTGGGAGTTCATAACCAACTTGAATCTAATATATGAAATATGATATGTCAAGAGCTTTATAATGTTTTGAACAACCAATAAAAATAAATTAAAAAAAAAAAACTAGCCTTAAGACTAAATATAACTCACACCCCAGCCCTAGCCCTCATTGTAACCCTAACACTTATCGCACCCTAATCCTAGCCCTAAGCCTACAATAACCCTAGCCCTAACCTTATGGCTTGCCCTAATCCTAGATCTAAACCTAACTCTAAATCTAACCCTAACTCTAAAGCTGAACCTATTTTTAACACTAGCCCCTAAACACTATCGTTAATCCTAAAACTAGCCCTAACCACAGGCCTAGCCCTAAAACAAAACTGAGCCATATCACTAACCCTAACTTTTAACCTAGACAAAACACTAAACATCCATCTAGCCCTAAACCTAGGCCTAATTCGAGTCCTAATCCTAACCCTTAAATTAACCCTGAACCCATCTCTGACCCTAACGCTATACCTAACTCTAAACATCATCCTAAACCTAAACCTTACCCTAACACTAGACATAAACCTAACCCTAATTCAAAAACTAGCCCTAATTATAACCCTGGTTCATACATTACCTATAACCCTAAACCGAATGCTAACCAAGACCTAGCCCTAATCCAAGACCTAACCCTAGTTTTAACTCTAACTATAACTCTAGCCCTAGCCCTAATCCTAATCCTCATTCTAACATTAGATTTAACACTGTATCTTACCCTATATGAAACCCTAAACCTAATGCTAACCCTAGTCCTAACACTAATCTTTAGCTTAACTCAAACCCTAATCCTATTACTAGTCCTAACCCTAGCCTGCATTCTAGTTATAACCATAACCCAACTCTAACCCTCACCCAGACACTTATTCTGAACCTAAACCTAAACCAAACGCTAACACAAGCCCTACCCATAATCCTATACATAAACTTAATCCTAACACTAGGCCTAGACATAAACCTAATTCTAATTATAGCCCTATCTCTCACCCAAGACCCAAACAAAAACCTAGCCATAGCCTTAAATATAACCCTTAACCTAACCCCAACACTAACCTGACCTCTAAACCTAAGATAGTACTAATTCAGGCTCTAAACCTAAACCTAACCCTAACCCAAACACTGATCCTGACACTAACACTAGCCCTAGCTTTAAAATTTACCCTGACCGGAAACCAAAATCTAACACTAGATCTAGCCATAACCCTAATCATAATCCTAGCCTTTACATTACCATAGCACTAACCCGAGTTCTAAAAGTAAAATATAGTCCTAATTCTAAGCCTAAACCTAGCCCTATGTGTAACCCTAAACCTAACCCTAGCCCTCATGCTAACCCTAACCCACGCATTAGACTTAATCCTAGCTAAAACACTAACCCTAACCCTAAATATAAACCTATCCCTATCCCTAAACCTAACTTTAACCCTAGCTCTAATCATAACATTAACACTAATCCTAAAACTATCTCTAAAATTATCCATTACCCTAAACCTAACCCTGACCCTAATGATAACCCTAGCTTTAACCATAATTGTAAACCTAATCCTAGACTTAACCCTAAACCAAACCCTTGTCATAGCCCTATTGCTAGATCGAACAATAACCCTTATTCTTACCTAACCCTAGCCCAAACCTTAACACTAAGCCTAAACCTAAAACTACCCCTAACCCTAACAGGAAATCTAGTCCTATCCTTTACTGTAATCTCATGAAAACCTTAGCCCTAACCCTAAAAGTAACCATAAAAATAAAACTAACAATAACGCTAAACCGACATTTAACCAACCTATCTCAAATGATAACCTTATCCCTAACCCTAACACTAATCATAAACTTAACCCTAAATATAACCCTAGACCTAACCTTAAAACTAACCCTCACCCTAGCACTAATTCATGCTCAAAACCTGACCCATATCCTAAACCTAACCAAAACCCTAACCCTATCCCTATCCCTAATCCTAACCCTAACTCTAGCCCTAATCCTAACCAAAACCCTAGCCTTAACACTAGAACTGACACTATCCATTACCCTTAAAATAACCCTAACCCAAATGCTAAGCCTAGGCCTAACCCTAACCCTATCACTAACCTATCACTAAACCATTACCCTAATTTCAAACTGAATCCTAAACCTAACCCTATCCATTACCTTAATGCTAACTATAACCCTAATGCTAATTTGAGCCCTAACACTAAACCTTAGCCTAATCCATACCAAAATCCTGACCCTGACCCTAAAATACATGTAATTCTAAACCTGACCTTTACCCTAAACCTAACCTTTACACTAGATATAGCCATGAACCTAACCCTATAACTATCCCTAGCTGTAACAATAAACTTGACATTATCCCTAGCCTTTAACCTTTTCCTAACCCTAACACAAAACCTAGCCCATATCCTAGCCCTAAGCCTAGCCTTAATCCTAACACAAACCTAATCCTAGCCCTAAACCTAATTCTAATCCTCACGCTAGCTCTAATCCAGCTATAATTCCATCGCTTCCCCTAAATTTAACCCTAAACATAAGCCTAAACAGACCTAACCCTAGGCAAAAGCCTAACACTGACCCTAGACCTATTCCTAGCCCAAATTTAGCCCTAACCCTAATCCTAAGCCTAATTTAGCCCTAACCGTAACTCTAATCCTAGACCTAAGACTAACTCTAACTCTCTCCCTAGCCTTACTTGTAGTTCTAACCCTATCCCTTATCATAACCCAAAGAGTAGCCCTAACATTAGCCCTAATCCAAGAATTAAGCATCACTCTAAATTTACCCCTAAGCCCAAACTCACTCTAACACTAGCAATAATACTAACACTAATTGTAAAACTACCCTTAAATTTAGCCTTAGCCGTAAAACAAAACTGAGCCATAGCACTAACCCTAATCCAAAACCTAAACCAAATCCTAACCCTACATTTAGACCTAAGCCTATCTCTTAGTCAAGTACTTTCCCTAACACTAAAACTAACACTGACCCTGATTCTGACCAAAACACCAAAAAACATCACCCTAAAGTAAACCTAATACTGAAACTCTACTTTGCTATAATCCTAACCCTAAAACTAGCCCTAATCATTACCTTAGTTCTTATATTAGCCATTTCCCTAACCTTAGCCCTAATGTAACACAAAACATAGCCATAATCTGAGAATCAACCCTAGCTTTAACTATAAATATAACCTTAATTTTAACTCTAACACTTACCCTAAACCTAAACTTAAATTTAATCCTTGTGATAACCCTAAACCTAACACTAAACTTAGCCGTAATCCTAACCATAACCCTAGCCCTAACACTTGCTCTAACCTATCCATTACCCTAACCCTAAACCTAATATTAATGCTAATCCTTGGCCTAACCCTAACTTATCCATTACCCTAAACATAACCTGAACCCTAAACCTAACCATATCCATTACCCTAACTCTATACCTAACATAATGTTCATTAGAGCCCTAACCCTAAACCTTAACCTAAACCAAACCTTAACCTGACTCTGACCCTAATAATACACCTACACCTAAACCTGACACTAACTCTCATTCTAATTCTTAAACTATTCCTAGCCATAAACCTATCCCTAAAATTATCCCTAATAATAACCCTAAACCTGACATTAGCCCTATCCCTAATGCTAGCCCTAACCCTAACACAAACCCTAGCCCTAAAACTAGGTTTAATCCTAACCCTAAACTTAACACTAGCCCTAACCCAATTTTAGCAATCGTGCTAGCCCTAAACCTAGATGTAACATCATGCCTTCACCTAACCCTAACCCTAAATCTAATTCTAGACCCAAACTTAGGCCTAACCCTAACACTAACCCTAGCCCTATTTCTAGCCCTAATTTAGCTCTAACCTTAACCATAATCCTAACTCTAGCCCTAAGACTAAGTTTAATTGTCAACCTAGCCCTAATAGTAATTCTAAAACTATCCCTTACAGTAACCCCAAAACCTAGCCCTAACCCTATCCCAAACCAGAGCCCTAACCTTCACCCTATTCCTATCATGAATTCTTAATATAACCCTAACCCTAAGCCTAAACCTCACCCTAACACTAGGCATAACACTAACGCTAATCATAAAAATAGCCATAATCCTAGCCCTATCCCTAAAAAAACAACCAAGTCTTATCCCTAAACATAAACCTTAATGTAAACCAAACACTAATCCTACACCTAGCCCTAACCCTAGTGCTAATTTGAGTCCTAACACTAACCACAGAACTAACCCTTAACCAAACTCTGACCCTAACACTAATCCTAGCTGTAAACATAACTGTAACTCTAAACCTAACACTAGAACTAGACTTACACATAACACTAACCGTAAAACTAGTCCTAATTGTAACACTCGTTCTTATATTAACAATATCCTTAATGCTAACAGAAAACCTAGCCCTATTCTGAGCCCTAACCCTAGCTTTAACCCTAGTCCTAACCCTAGCTCTAGGCCTAACCCTAACCCAAAGCCTAGCCCTAACCCTATCCATTACCCTAAGCCAGACTCTAACCCTAAACCTACCCTAGTCCTAAAACTAATCTGTATCCTTCCCCAAACCCTAACTCTATTACTAGTCTTAACCATAGTTTTTATTCTAGCTCTAACTCTTACCCAAACCCTAAAAATAAACCTGAACTTATTCTGACCCTAACACTAATCATAGGAGTAAACTTGACTCTAAACCTAAAACGAACCCTAACACTAGAGCTACTGTTAAACTTATACATAAACCTAACCCTAATATTAGACTTAGGCCTAAATCTAATGTTTCATTTAGTGATAACTCTATCCCCATCCCTAAACAAAAATCGAGACCTAGCCCTAACAATAACCCTTAACCTAACCCAAATATGAACCCTACACTTAGACATAAATTTATTCTTAATGCTGGCCCTAACCATAAGCCTAACAGTAACCTGAACACTGACCCATACCGAAACACAATCCTAGCTGTAAACTTTATCCTAATCAAAACCTAACCATAACACTTGACAGCCATAACCCTAAGCCTAAAACCAGCCATAATTATATGCCAAACCCTAGCTCTAAGTCTATCCATTACCCCAACCGTAATGATATCCCTAATGCTAAACTAGCCCTTATCCTAACTCTAACCCTAAGCCTGACTCTAACCCTAACCTTTTCACTAGCCAAAACCCTAGCTCAATCTCAATCCCTAACCCTTAAACTTAACCTAACCCTAACACTAACCCTTGGCCTAAACCTAACCCTAACCATAACCCTAGACCTAATTCTACATTTAACCCTAGCCATAACACTAGCTCTAATCCTACCCATTACCATAACCCTAACCCTAATAACAGCCCTTGCCCTCTTCTAAATTTACCCTAACCCTAAATGTAAACCTAAACCTAGACATAATGGTAAACCTAACCCTTGCCACAGAGCTAACCCTAGCTAAAACCCTAACCATTACCCTGACCCTAACCCTAAACTTAATCCTAACCCTAACCCTAACCCTAACCCGACATCTAACTCTATCCAATACCCTAAACCTAATGATAACCCTATACCTAACCCAAACACTAATCCTGACCTTAACTCTAAATCTAACCTAGACTTAAGGCTAAACTTAATCTTTGTCCTAGTGCTAACCCTAACTGAAACCCTAAACCATACCCTTACACTAATCCTAATCCTATCTCTAGGCCTAACATTAACCCTAACTATAGCCTTAACACTAAACATAACCCTAGCCCTAACCCTAGTTCTAACTCTATCCATTACCCTAAACATAACCTTTACCCTAATGCTAACCCTATGCCTAATTCTAACTTTATTGCTAAATCTAACCCTATCAATTACGCTAAACCTAATCTGAACCCTAAACTTAATGCTATCATTACCCTAGAACTAATCCTCATTCTTTTTCAAGCCCTAACTCTAAATCTTAACCTAAACCAAACCCGGAATATTTCTCTAACCCTAATAATAACTCTAACATTAAACCTGACCCTTACCCTAAACCTAACCCTTACACAGGACCTAACAATAAACCTAACCCAAAATCTGTTGCTAACCATAACCCTACAACTGATATTTGCCCTAGTCCCACTTCTTTCCATAAACCTAAAACAAACCCTAGCCCTCATCCTAGCCTTTAATCTAGTCTTATTACTAACCCAAACCATATCAGTAGCCCTGACCATAATTATGACCTTTGACATAGCCATAAACCTAGCTATAACCCCATGTCTTCCCCTAAACCTAATCCTTATCCCTAAACCTACACCTAATACTAACACTAGGCCTAACCTAACACAAACCCAAGACCTAATCCTAACCCTAATTTAGCCCTAAACCTAGCCTAACCTAGCCCTATCCCTAAGACTAACTCTCGCCCTAGCCCTATTTTTAGTTATAATCTATCCCTTACCATAACCCTAACACTTGTCCTTACCTTAGCCCAAACCCTTGCCCTTGCCCTAATCCTACATCTAACCCTAACTCTAAATCTAACCCTAACCCTAAGCCTAAATCTCTCACTAACACAAGCCATAACACTAACACTAATCATAAAACTTGCCCTAACTTAGCCAAAAACTAGCCCTAGACCTACAACAAATTTGAGCCATATCCTTAATCCTAAACCTTAACCTAAACCAAACCTAACTCTACACCTAGCTCTAAACATACCTCTAATATGATTTCTAACCCTAGTCCTAAAATTAAACCTGACCCTGACTCTGACCCTAACACTAACCCTAGCTCTAAACATCACTCAAAACCTAAACCTATCACTAGACCTAGCCCTTACTCTAAGCCTAAAACTAGCCCTAATTGTAACCCTAGTTATTACATCAGACTTAGCCCTAACACTAGCCATAACCTAACCCAAATCCTAGCCCTAATTGGAGCCCCAACAATAACTTTAACTCTAAACATAATCCTAATCCTAGCCCTAACACTTACCTTAAACCTAACCCTAACCCTAAATCTAACATTAGCCCTAGTCCTAACCATAACCCTAGCCCTAACCCTAGCTGTAACCCTATCCATTACCCTTGCCCTAACCTAAATGCTAACCCTAGGATAACACTAAACCTATTTGTAACCCTATTCTAAACCTATTCATTACCCTAAACTTAAACATATCCATAACCCTAACCCTAATGCTAATTTGAGCCCTAATTTTAGAAATTAACCTAACCAAAACCATAACCCTGAACTTGTCCCTAATAATACCCCTAGATCTTATCCTTAAACTAAACCTTAACCTAAGCATTAAACTATACCTAGACATAATCCTAACTCTAAAACTATTCCTAACATAACCATAGACCTGATTTAGCCCTAGCCCTAATGCTAGCCCTAACCCTAACACAAACTCTAGCCCTAATCCTAGCCCTAATCTTAGACTTAATCCTAACTCTAACCCTAAACTTAACCCTAACCCTTATTTTAACCCTGGACCTAGCCCTAAAACTAGCTATAACATCATACCTAAACCTAACCGTAACCCTAACCCTAGCCCTAAACATAGGCCTTGCCATATAACTAATTCTAGCTTTAATCCTAGCCCTAATTAAGCTCTAACCCTAACACTAAACCTTAACCTAACCCTAACTCTAAGACTAACTCTTACTCTTGCCCTAGTTCTATCCCTAATTCTTACCATATCCCTTACTATAACCCAAAATCTAGCCGTAACCCTAGCCCTAACCTTAGTGGTAACCTTCATTCTAATCCTAATCCTAGACCTAACCTAAACTCTAAATCTAACTCTAACCCTAAGCCTAAACCACACCCTAACACTAGCTCTAACCCCTATGATAATTTGAAATCTAACCCTAACCCTAGATCTAGCCCTCAAACAAAACTGAGAAATAGCACTGACCATAAAACTTAACCTAAACCAAACCCTAACCCTACACCTAGCCCTAACCCAGCACTAATATGAGTCCTAACCCTAACCTAGAAATAATACTGACACTGACTCTGACCCCAACATTAACTATACCTATTAACATCACCCTAACCCTCAACCTAATCCTAACACTAGACTTAACCCTAAATCAAACACTAAAACTAGCCCTAATTGTAATGCCAGTTCTTACCTTAGCCATATCCCTAACCCTAGCACAAAACCTATTTCTTATCAAAGCCCTAACTCTAACTTTAGTGTTATGGTCACGGTTAATTTTAGGGTTAGTGCTAGGGTTTTCATTAGGGTTAGCATTAGGTTTAGGGTAATAGATTGGGTTAGATCTAAGGTTAGCTTTATGGTTAAGGTTAGGTTTAGGTTTAAGCTTAGTTTTAGGGCTATGTTTACTGTTGGTTTTAAGGTAAAAGTTAGGGTTTGATTTAGGGTTAAGGCTATGGCAAGTTTTAGGTTTAGGGTTAGGTCTACGGATAGGTTTATGGATTGGGTTAGGGTTTCAGTTAGGGTTAGGGATAGGGTTATCATTAGGGGTAGGGTTAGAGGTAGGCTAATGCCTAGGGTTAGAGCTAGTGTTAGGTTTAGGGTTAAGGTTAGGATTAGGGCTATGGTTAGGTTATGGTTAGGAATAGTGCTAGGGTCATGTTTGGGCTAAGGGTTAGTCTTTGAGCTAGCATTAGAACTAAGGTGAGGGTTAGGGTTAGGGTTAGGACTGGGGTTAGGGTTAGGGTGAGGGTTATGCTTAGGGTAGGTTTAGGCCTCAATTAGGGTTAGGGTTATTTAAGTTTTGTGTTACATTTAGGCCTAGGGTTAGTGCTATGTGTAATGTAAGATCTAGGGTTCTGATTAGAGCTGGTTTTAGGGTTAGGCTTAACGCTAGGTCAAGTGTTAGGTTTAGGTGTTGGGTTAGATTCAGGTTTATAGCTAGGTTTAATGTTAGTGTCAAGGCCAGTTCTCAGGTTAAAGTTAGGTTTGTGGTGAAAGCCCGAATAGGACTAGGGTTAGGTCTAGTGATAGGGTTAGTGTTTGGTTTAGGGTAAGGGTTATTGTTAGGGCCACGACTATGTTTTTGTTTAGGTCTAGGGCTAGAGTAATAGCTAGATTTAGGATTAGGTTTAGGTATGGGGCTAGTGTTAGGGTTAGGTTTAGGTATAAGTTTACTTGTAGGGTTAGTTTCAGGTTTCGGTTTTGGTTTAGGGTAAAATTTACACTTATAATTAGTATTATTGTTTGGGTTGGCTAAGGATTAGGATTAGGACTGGAGTTATCATTATGAATAGGGTTTGGCTTAGGGTAATGGACAGGATTAGAGCTACGGTTAGGGCTAGGATTAGGGTTAGGTTTAGGGCTAGTTTTATGGTAAGGGTTAGGGTGAAATCTAGTGTTAGGACTCTAATTAGGGCTATTTTTGTGTTAGAGTTACGGCTAGGTTTTGGCTAAGGCCAATCTAAGAACTGGGGTTATGATTGGGAATAGTTTTAGGGTTAGGGTTACAGCTAGATCTAGTGTTAGCATTTGTTTTAGGGTTAGGGTGATATTTAGAGCTAGGGTTTGTGTTTCAATATGAGTCTGGGTAAGAGTTAGTTTAAAAATAGTTCTAGGACTCGAATTAGATCTTGGTTTATGGCTAGTTATGGGTTAGGTTTTGGTTTAGGTTAAGGTTTATGGTTAGAGCAATGGCTCAGTTTTGTTTTAGGGCTAGGGCTTGGATTAGGGCTAATTTTATGATTAGCAATGGTGTTAGAACTAGTTGTAGAATGAGGTTCAGGCTTAAGATTAGGGTTACATTTAGAGTTATTGTTAGATCTAGGGTTAGGGCTAAGGCTAGGGTAAGGGCTAAGGTTAGGGCTATTGTGAGGTTTATGGTAATGTATAGTATTAGTGTTAGGGATAGGGTTAGGCCTAGGGTTAGTATTTGGTTTAGGCTTATATTTAGAATAATGAATAGTTTTAGTGCTAGTGTTAGGGCTTAGGTTAAGGTTTGGATTAGGGCTAGGGTTTGGGTTACATCTAGGGCTAGTGTTAGGGTTAGGTTTAGGGTAAGTGTTAGGGTTTGAGCTAGGGTTACGGCTAGGGCAAGAGTTATGGTTAGAATAAGGGCTACAGTTAGGGTTAGGGTTAGGGTTAGGGTTAGGGCTAGGGTTAGCATTAGGTTTAAGGTTATGTTTAAGGTAATGGATAAAGTTAGAGCTAGGATTTCGGCTATGATTTCAGTTAGGATGAGGGATAGTGTTAGAATTAAGGTTAGAGGTAGGGTTATGTTTAGAGTAAGGGTTAGAGTTTGAATAGGGCTAGATCTAGGGCAAGCATTAGGTTTAGGGTTTGTGCCAGGGTTAGGGTTAAGGTTATGCTTAAGTCTAGGTTTAGGGCTTGTATTAGGGCTAGGTTTTGTGTGAGATTTATGGCTAGTGTTATGGCTATGGATAACGTAACAGCTAGGGTTATGGTTATGGCTAGCTTTTTGTGTTAGGGTTATACATATGTCTAGTGTTAGCTTTAAGTTTTAGATTAGGATAGGGTTTAGAGCTGGGGTTTGTGTTAGCATAAGCATCATTGTTTTGGCTAGCATTGGGTTTTGGTTAGGTTCAGAATTAGAACTAGGTTTAAGTCTAGGGATAGGATTAGTCTTTGCTTTAGATTAATGGTTATTTTAAGGCTAGGAATAGGTTTTTGTTTAAGACTAGGGCTAGAGTTATGGCTATGTTTAACCTTAAGTTAAAGTCTAGTGGTAGTGTTATGGTTAGTTTTAGGTAAAGGTTTACTGGTAGGGATAGTGTTAGGGTTCAGTTTAGTGTTAAGGTCAGGCTTTGACCTAGGGTAAGTGTTAGAGTCAGAATAAGGGAAAGGTTAGGCTTAGGCTTCAGGTTAGGGTTATCGACAGAATTAGGGCTAGGGTTAGGACTAGTAATAGAGTTAGGGTTTGGGGTAAGCTAATGGTTAGTGTTGAAACTAGAGTAGCATTTAGGTGAGAGTTTTTCCTAGGGTAAGGAATATGTTTAGAACTAGGGTTTGGGTTAGTGTTAGGGTAAAGGTTAGGGTTAGGGTTAAAGCTAGAGTTGTGGCTCAGATTAGCACTAGGTTTTATGTTAGAGTTAGGGCTCTGGCTAATGAAAGAACTACTTTACATTTAGAGAAAGTTTACGGATGGGAATAGGACTAGGTCCAGTGTTTGGGTTAGGTTTAGGGTTAGGGTGATGTTTACAGGTAGGGTTAGTTTTAGGGTCAGAGTCAGAGTCAGTATTAGTTGTAGGGATAGGATTAGGACTATTTGTAGCATTAGGATTTGGTTTAGGTTAAGGGTTAAATTTAGGGCTATAGCTCAGTTTTGTTTGTTGGCTATGGCTAGGGTTAGGGCTAGTTTTCAAATTAGAATTAGGGTTAGGGCTGGTGTTAGGGTGAGGATTAGGTTTAGAGTTAGGGTTAGATTTAGAGTTAGGGTTAGTTCTAGGTTTAGAGCTATGAATAGGGTTAGGGCTAAGGTTAGAGCTAGTGTTAGGGTAAGGCAATAGATAAGGTTGGTACTAGAAATAGGTTTAGGGCTGGAGTTAGGGTTAGTCTTAGGGCTAAGGTTATAGTTAGGGTGCCGCCGTCTGGCTGGGCACAATTCAGGAGCCACTTGTCAAAAGAAATGAACTTTATTTTTTGAACCACACACGCCAAACAAAACAGCTCCTCAGGAAAAACCCTCAGAGCCCAACTGCCACCACCGCCTTCCCACAAGCCTCTCTCACCACCACAAGCCTCTCCACCTCCCACAATCCTCCTGCTCTTGAGGCCAATTGGCTGGGTCATGTGGTAGGAGCCAAAAAGTCCCCCAATGTGTAGCTCCTTGGTCTGAAAAGTCAGGGAAACAGCCCAATGAGCATCACCACAGAGGAGCCAATCAGCTAGATGTTGCTGGGGCCGCTGTGAGCCAATCATCAGCTGGCAGTCTGAAAGGGTGGGGAAACAGCTCAATGAGCATCTCCAATGAGCATCACCACAGAGGAGCCAATCAGCTAGATGTTTCTGGGGCCGCTGTGAGCCAATCATCAGCAGGCAGCTGGAAGTTTGCTGGCAGTTGGAAGTTTGCTGGGGCCCCTTTGGCTGTTGCTCTCAACATCTCCCCCTCTCTGTTTAAACAACAAGCATGTGGCTTAGGGACCGTGCCTGCCTTAGGTTGTCCAATAGTACATATGGTCCTTACCCATTATCGGATGAGCTGACCTCAAGGCGTCAGGCTCCTGTCTTAAGTTGGTACCATTGCAATTGGATCTTACCCATCACTGACTACCGGTCCAGTATACAGCCATACCTGTGGAGAGGTCTTTGTACCAGCAGGGGGTGAGGTTCTTTGCCTCACCCCTGTTGGCCCCCAAATTTTAGCTGAACGATCATGACAAGCAGAATGGAGGAAGATACACCAAGCCAATTGACGGCTCCTTTTGGAAAAATTGTACCACTGATGACATCATCAGCATAAATATCCCAACACTACCACATGTCGCTGCACCAACAGGTAGTTCACAGTGCATACAAGTGAGTTCGCAATGCATACAAGTGATACATAGTCCAGGCAAGTTCTGCAAGCAGTTCAGTGATGGCTATTGCAGAAGCTGTAGATTGGTTTTATCTTTGTCTTCACCAGCACTGGGATGAAGATAGGAATTCTGGCAATAATGGCTAAAGAAAAAATTATGTAACATTCCAGAAGGCACTAAAAGAAAACAATTTTCTTAACAATTTACATTATCTTGAAGAGAATTATTAAATATAATGAAAAGGAAAGGTGAAAATAAACAAACAGATCAGTTAACCTCCTTTTTTGCTCACATATTAAAACAATCCTCAACAGTTGTTTACACAATTTAAATTAAACCATTTAAATCACGTGAATAATAAAAAAAAATATTTGGATCCATTTTTTCATGAGTGCTCATCATATATGATATATGGACATATGTACATTCAAACATATAACACAAAACACAAGTGTGCACATATAATATAATACATACAACACATAACATAATAGTAAAGGCCTTATAATTTTTACATTTGAAATCTCCATTGCAAAGTTTAAAAAGTCTATAATCAAAAAAAAGAACTGATCAGCAAAACATTAACCTAGGTCTTTATGAGCTCAAAAAACAAAATAGAACTTCATGATGTGGGAAAGGGCAATAATAAAATAGATATTGAAAAAAGCATCCTGGTTCTGTCGCAGATGTAAGGATAGCCAAACTGGAGTTTTGGATATCAGCTGTTATGGATTTGAGCCAAATCATCTTCTTTTTGGTCTGTAGAAATCACTTTAGTTAATCTCTCTGGAATCCAAATCGGCTACTGTTCTCCCTGTGGAAACACACAAACGGGCCCCCGACTCCAGACAATTATTGGGTCAGGACTTTTCCATTGTCCTGTTAGAATATCCTTCCAAAGTACCTTGGGCTTATGCACATTTTTTGGACACATATGTCTTTCCACAGCTCTAAGTCCTGATGAATCCAAATTTAAAAAGTTTAGAGTAAAAAGGGTTATTTTAAGTTTATCTTTGGGAAATACATACCCCTTCCCAATTACTTCTTTTTGTTTTAATAAGTACATTTCAATAGTTTGATGAGCTCTTTCAACTATGCCTTGTCCCTGTGGATTGTATGGGATTCCTGTTATATGAGTAATGCCAAATGATGAGCAAAATCGTTTAAAAGAGGTAGAAGTATAACCAGGGGCATTATCTGTTTTTATCTGTTTTGGAACGCCCACAGTGGCAAAATTTTGTAAGCAATGAGCTATAACATCTTTAGTTTTTTCTCCGGCATGAAGGGAGCCCATCAAAAATCCAGAAGAAGTATCAACGGTAACATGCAAATATTTTAATTTTCCAAATTCTGGCAAGTGTGTGACATCCATCTGCCAAATATGGTTAGGTATCAATCCTCTAGGATTGACTCCAAGATTAACTTGTGGTGAAAAGGTCACACAATTTTGACATTGTTTTATTATTTGTCTAGCTTGTTCCTTAGTTATTTTAAAACACTTTTTTAAAGTATTAGCATTGACATGGAACTTTTTATGAAAATTTGTAGCTTCTTCTTGTGTAGAGACAATATGTATGTCATGTGTAGTTTTATCTGCTAAATCATTGCCCAAACTAAGGGCTCCAGGCAATCCTGTATGTGCCCTGATATGTCCTATAAAGAACGGATCTTTTCTGTCCCAGATTAGACTTTTTATAGCAGAAAACAAAGAGAAAACAGTAGAGGAAGGGGAAATCCTACCAACAACTTCAAGGGATACTATAGCATTAACTATATACTGAGTATCGGAAAATAAATTAAATACAGAATCTTTAAACATCATAAAACCTTGTAATACTGCATTAAGCTCTACCTTTTGAGCTGATTGTCTGGGTACTAAAAATGTAAAAGTTTCATCAGGTGTGACTATTGCTGCTGTACCATTATTTGAACCATCAGTGAATATATTTGGAGCATTCATGATAGGTGTTTTTCTTGTCAATTTTGGAAAAATTACAGGATGCGATGACCCAAAAGACAATAAAGGATTAGATGGAAAGTAGTTATCAAATGAAACATTAGATTTGCACATGATTATTGCCCAAGTATTTAACTCATTAGCTAACTCATCAATTTGATTCATAGTATATGGAGTAATAATTTTATTGGGAGAAATTCCAAACACTCCCTTTGCTGCTTTTATTCCTTTGAGTATTAATTGTCCTATAGCCTTGGGATACCTAGTAAGAATAGTGTTAAGAGAATAGATAAATGTATCCATAATAATGGACCTTCTTGCCAAAATATTCCTGTAGGAATATTTTTTGTTGGTAGTACAATAAATAATAAAGGCAAACTTATATCAATTCTATCCAAATGCATATTTTTCATATATGTTTCAATGATTTTTAATGCCTTTCTTGCTTCAGGCGTTAACATTCTGGGTGAATTTGGATCTGATGGACCTTTTAGGATATCAAGTAAAGGTCCCAACTCTCTTGTTGGTATACCTAGATAAGGCATTATCCAATTTATGTCTCCTAATAACTTTTGAAAGTCATTAAGTGATTTGGGTTGATCTACTCGTATTTTAATTTTTGGTGGATGGACCATGGTTGAGGATAATAGAACTCCTAAATAATTAATTGGAAATTTTAATTGTACTTTATCTATTGCTATCTCTAGATTATAATTTTCTTAATAAGTTTGTAAGTGTGGCATAACTTTCTAGCAATGTGTTTTTAGCTTTGTGTGCTCATAATACATCATCCATATAGTGAAATATTTGTAGTTCCGGATTTTGATTTCTAAGTGGCTGGATTACTTTGTTAACATAAATTTGACACATAGTTGGGCTGTTAGCCATCCCTTGAGGGAGTACTTTCCATTCATATCTCTGATCAGGACCTTCATGATTCAGTGCAGGGATAGTGAATGCAAAACATGGACTATCTTCAGGATGAATTGGAATTGAAAAAAAAAAAAAACTGGCTATAATTTTTATTTCACCTTCATAATCAGGATCAATTACCCCAGGACTTATCATAAGTCTTTTTAGAGTAGAAGAGCTGCATCCCAATAATAAGCCTACTGTTCCTTTGGGAAGAGGTCCTTTCACCACTGTGGGCATTATTTGAACTCCCATCTCTGGAGTTAGTACTGATCTTGCAGAGGCGCAGATGTCCAACCCTGCATTCCCTCTGGTTTGTCTGATGAGGGATCTGATGGACAGTGTGTCCTGGGCACTACCCTGATGGGGTTGCTGGGTTCCTCCAGTGCTCTGTATATTTGTGGTTTTGGGCCCCGAAACATTGGGGCCCCCTGTCCATTTTTTGGCAATGGAACCCTATGCCTTTATCCAAGATATCGTGGATAAACACCTGGTCCTTGTTCGTTTTTTGATAATGGAGTACCCTCTATGGTGGTTTGAGAATGACATAATTTAATATATGTGTTTAAATCTTCATATTTTCATAGTCTAATGATATCTCTGCACCAATGATTCACTTGGTCATAAGCCAGTTGTTTCATTAATGGTATTGCTTGTTCTGTACTCCCAAAAACTCTGGTAGCTGTTTGAATAAGCCTATCTACAAATTCAGCGTAAGATTCATTAGCTCCTTGTATTTCCTTAGATAATTGACCTTGTAAACCTCCATGTCCTTGTAAAGCCTTCCATGCCCTAACTGCCTCTACAGCAATTTGTGCGTATACGCCAGGATCATATGCAATTTGTTGCTGCTGATCCTCATAAGGTCCCTTGCCTAACAACATATCTAGATTTCTCTGAGGATAACCAGATGCTGCTTTTCGCCTAGCAGTCTCCTTGCAAAATTCCTCATTGGCAACCTCCCATAACAGGTATTGACCTCCATTTAGCACAGCTTTACACATATTAGCCCAATCTGCTGGCGTCATGTTCAAGTTGTTAATGGATTCGACCATGCTTACAGTGAAGGGTACTTGAGTACCATAGGTTGTTACAGCCTCTTTTAGCTGCTTCACTATTTTGAAATTTAAAGCATGGTGAATTTGCTGCCCTCCTACCTCAAATACAGGGTAAGTTAATACTTGAGATCCTGTCTCAGGATCCGAACTAACAACTGTGGGGGTTGGGGGCCTCCCAGCATATGGAGGTGACCTTGTTAGTTGGACACTTACGCCCTCTGGTGATAGAAAGTTGTTAGTAGCAGTCTCCTTTTGTAACTTTCCCCCTGATGGCTTTTTCTGCTCTAAGCTTTCTTCCTCTATCTTTGTCTGAACTGAAGGCTTTGGACTAAGCAAACCAGATACCAACATCCACAATGGCAATGTGCCAACTGGCAGAGTCCCTGGGCTGTTCTTTTCCATTCTTTTTAAATCTTCACCATGATGGTTCCATTGTGATATATTTAACAACTCCTCCTTAAAAAGCCATGGGCTACATTTTTGTATTGTATCAACTTATGCCCTGACTGTTCTTGATTTTACTGAGATGCCTCCTTCCTCTAACAATTTACTTAACACTCTTTCAGTTTGTTTTTTACTAATTTCTGATCCCGTATATCTACTATAATACAACCCAACAAGTTGACACCAAACAAAACTGAGACAGAATGAAATAAAAAGGGAACAACAAAAAGTCATTATAGCCTTTCTATCTTCCTGACATGTGCATCTGTCCTTTCTCCCAATCTGTTCCTCAGACATAAATAGTTTTTCCTCAGATGTGAGCGGTTTTTCTTCCATCTCACTCATCTCCAGGGACAGGCAACTTAAAACAAATGTGAAGCAAAACAAAAGAGGAATCTTAAAATGGGAACACATCCTCTCGCCCTGCCCTCAGGGGCGAGCAGTATACCTTATCACTTACCCTCATTCACTCCCCGTGAGAGCCACCAAATGCCACAGTATGGCTGGGCAAGATTCAGGAGCCACTTGTCAAAAGAAATGAACTTTATTTTTAGAACCACACACGCCAAACAAAACAGCTCCTTAGGAAAAACCCTCAGAGCCCAACTGCCACCACCAGCTTCCCACAAGCCTCTCTCACCACCACAAGCCTCTCCACCTCCCACAATCCTCCTGCTCTTGAGGCCGATTGGCTGGGTCGTGTGGGCGGAGCCAAGAAAGTCCCCCAATGATCAGCTCTGTGGTCTGAAATGGCATGGAAACAGCCCAATGAGCATCACCACAGAGGAGCCAATCAGCTAGATGTTGCTGGGGCCGCTGTGAGCCAATCATCAGCTGGCAGTCTGAAAGGGTGAGGAAACAGCTCAATGAGTATCTCCAATGAGCATCACCACAGAGGAGCCAATCAGCTAGATGTTGCTGGGGCCACTGTGAGCCAATCATCAGCCGGCAGCTGGAAGTTTGCTGTCAGCTGGAAGTTTGCTGGGGCCCCTTCGGCTATGGCTCTCAACATTAGTGTTAGAGTTTGCAATAAATTAGGGCTAGAATTAGAGCTATGGTTAGTCTTAGGATTAGGCCTAGAGTTAGGGATAGGTTTAGTGTTAGTGATAGTGTTAGGGTTAGGGTTAGGGGAAAAGGTGTGGTTATACCTATGTTCAGAACTAGGGCGAAGGTTGAAATTAGGGTTTGGGCTAGGGTTAGGGTTCAGGTTAGGGCTAAGGCTAGGTTTAGGGCTAGGATGAGGGCTCTGCTTTGTGTTAGGTTTAAGGCAAGAATTAGGTAGAGTGCTAATGTCAGGTCTAGGGATACGGTTAGGGATAATGTTAGTGTTAGTTTTATGGCTAGGTCTAGTTTAAGGGTTATGTTTAGGGTAGAGTCAGGTTTAGAGCTAGGTGTGTTATTAGAGTCAATGTCTTGTTCAGAGTTTGGGTTAAGTTTTGGTTTACTTTTAGGGCTCGAATTAGCAATAGGGTTAGGGTTAGAATTAGAGTAATTGATAGGGTTAGGTTTAGGGTTCAAGGTAGGTTTAGGTAAGAATAAGGTTAGTGTTAGCTATAGGTTTAGGGTTAAGCCTTAATAGATAGGGCTAGATTTATGTTTAGGACTAGGGTTAGTGTTAGGTTTAGCATAATTGTTAGGGTTTGAGCTAGAATTAGGACTATGGCAAGGGTTATGGTTAAGGTTAGGTCTAGGGTTAGGTTTACAGTTAGGGTTTGTGTAGGGTTAGAGTTAAGACAAGGGTTAAGTTTACAGTTAGGTTAGAATAGTTTTAGGGTTAGGGCTAGTGTTATCATGACATTTATAGTTAGGGTTAGGGTAATGGGAGGGGTTAGAATGATATTTAGAGCTATGTTTGGGTTAGGCTTATGTTTAGGGTAATAGATAGGTTAGGGCTAGGGTTATAGTTAGGATTAGGGCAAGGGTTAGGGTTAGGGTTAGGTGTAGGGTTAGGGTTAGGATTAGGTTTAGGGTAAGTTTTAGGGTTTGGGCTATGGTTAGGGCTAGGATGATGGTTAGGTTTAGTGTCAGGTGTAGGTTTAGGATTAGGGTTAAATTTAGGGCTAGCGTTAGCATAAGGATTAGGGTTATGTTTAGGGTAATGGATAGGATTAGAGCTAGAGTTAGGTCTAGTATTATGGTTAGGATTAAGTCTAGGGTTAGGGTTAGGTTTAGGGCCAGTTTTAGGGTTAGGTTTAGGTTTAGGGTAATGATTAGGGTTAGGGTTAGGTTTAGGGTTAAAACGAGGTGTAGGGCTCAGTTTAGGGCTAAGTTTTGGGTTAATTTAGCGCTAGGATTAGGACTAAGGCAAATGTAAGAACTAGATTTATGATTAGGGGTACTTTTAGGGTTACAGTTAGGGCTAGTTCTAATTTTAGGGTTAGATATACATTTAGGGTGATGTTAGAGCTAGGGTTAGTGTAAGATCAGTCAGCTCAAGGTTGATTTTAGGGTTAGGATAGGACTGGAATTAGGACTAAGTTTAGGGCTAGGTGTAGGGTTAGGTTGTGGTTTAGGTTAAGGGTTAGGTTTAGGGCTATGGCTCAGTTTGGTTTTAGGGATTGAACTAGATTAGGGCTAGTTTTAGGGTTAGTGTTAGTGTTAGGCCTAACCCTAACCATAACCCTTACCCTAAACCTTAACTTAAACATATCGTAACTCTAACCCTAACACTAACCCTAAACCTAATCCTAACCATAACACTATCCCTAACCCTAAACCTAACCCTATTCTTAACCATAACTCTAACTCTATCCCTAACTTATCACTAACACTAACCATAACTCTTTCCCTAAACCTAAACCCAACCTGGACCTAACCCTAACAATAACCCTAACCAAACCCTAAAGCTAAACCTGACCCTTATTCTGACCCTAATCCTAGGTCTAAAACTGACCATAAATCTAGACCAAACCCTAATACTAGCCCTAGACCTAAAGCAAATCCTAAATCTAGCCTTAACTCTACCACTAGATCTAAGAATAATCCTTAACCTAACTCAAACACTAACCTAACCCTAGACCTAAATATAGTCCTAATTCTGGCTGTAACCCTAACACTAACTCCAAACAAAACACCAACCCTGCCTTTAGAGTAAGCCTGTCTCTAAATCTGACCCTACCTGAAAATCTAAACCTAACACTATACCTAGCAATAAGCCAAACCCTACAACAAGCCCTCAAAATAACTCTAGCTCTTACATTACTCATATCCCTAACCCTAAGGCCTAAACCTAACATAAAACCTTCAGCTAATCCTAAGCCTAAATCAAGACTTAAGCATAACCCTAACCCTAACCCTAACCTAATTCTTGCCTTAGTCCTAATCCTAGCTCAAATCTTAAACATTTTTCTAAACATAAACCTACACCTATCCCTCAATCTAACCCTAACACTGGCCCTAATACTAACCTTAACCTTATCCTTAAACCTAGCTCTAAACCTACTGATTACTCTATTTTTTTTTTTATTTTTGACTATTTATTTATTTATTTATTTATTTATTTTATTGGTTGTTCAAAACCGATTATTCAAAACTAAACCTAACCTTATTGATAATGCTAGGCTTAATGCTAAACCTAAACCTAACTGGAAAACTAAACCTAGACCTAACCTTAAATCTCACACTTGCCATAGACCTAACCATAGCTCAAACCCTAACCCTTACTATAAACCTAAACATAACCATATCCCTAACTCTAAGCCTAAACCTCAATCTAATGTTAAATATAGCACTAAATCTACATATAATTGTATACATTACCCTAACCCTAATTCTATCCCTAATGATGTCACTAGCCGTAATCCTAACCCTAACCCTATGAGTACTATAATCTTATCCCTAGAAGTAACCCTAAGCTAACCCTCACACTAACCCAAACCCTAGCTCAAAACATAACCCTTTTGCTAAACACAAACCTAAGCCTAAACCTAGTTTTAACCCTAACCCTAATTCAAGACTTATTCCTAACCACAAACTTAGCCCTAAACTTAGCTCTAATTCCATCTATTATACTAACCACAACCCTTACCCTAATGGATCCCTAGGCCTAATCTTAACCCTATCACTAAACCTAACCATATCAATTACCCTAAACCTAATGTAACCTCTAAACAAAACCCTATCCATACATAACCCACACCCTAGTGCTAATTCAAGCCCTAAACATAAACCCTAACCTAAAGCAAAATCTAACAATGACACTGACCCTAATAAGTCTCCTAGCTCTAAGGCTGAATTTACATTAAACCTAACACTTACACTAGACCTATCCATGACCCTGATCCTAAAACTATCCCCAACTGTAAGCTTAGAACTAACATTCGCCATAGCCCTAATCCTAGTCCTAAACCTAACACTAACCCCAGCCCTTATCCTAGCCCTAAACCTAGCCTTAATCCTAACCCTAAACCTAACATTAGGCCTAACCCAAAAATTAAACCTAGCACTAATCTTAGCCCTACTTTAGTCCTATACCTAACCCTAGCCCTAACCCTAGCCTTAAGACTAAATCTAACTCCCACGCTAGCCCCATCCCTAATTCAAACCCTATCCCTTACCAGAACTCTAATCCTAGCCCTAACCCTAGCCCTATCATTAGTTCTAGCCCTAACCTAGATCTAATTTTAACTTTAAGTCAAACCCTAACCCTAATCCTAACCCTAACTCCAAATCTAACACTAGCCCTAAAACAAAACCGAGCCATAGCCCTAACCCTAACCCTTAATCTAAACCAAACCTTAACCCTAATCCTAACCTTAGGTATAATTCTAGTTTTAAGCTGAAAACTAGAACTAACACTGACCCTGACTGTGACCACAATACTAACCCTAGTATAAACATCGTCCTAACCCTAACCCTAACCCTAACAGTAGACCTACCACTAACCCTAACCCTAAATTTAACCCTAATTGTAACCCTGGTGCTTACTTTAGCCTTATGCCTAACTTTAGCACTAAGTTAACCCCAAACCTAGCCCAAATCCAAGCCCTAACCCAAGTTTTAACCCTAAACATAACCCTAACCTTAACCCTAGCCCTAATCAAAATCATAACCCTAGCCCTAACCCTATCTCTAACCCTATCCATTGCCTTAACCATAACCCTAGGCCTAAACTTAACCCTATTCCTAATCCTAAACCTATGCATTATTCTACACCAAACCTAAACCCTAAACCTCACCCTATAATTACAGTAACATGAATCATAAAGATAATTCGAGCCCTTACTTTAAACCTTAACCTATCTCAAATTTCTAACCCAGAACATGACTTTAATAATACACCTAGTTCTCTACCTGACCCTAACCCTAAACCTAACCCTAACATAACATGTAGCCATAAATCTAACCCTAAAACTATCTTTAAACATAACCCTAGATCTGATATTAGCCCCAGCCCTAATCCTAGCCCTAACAATAAAATAAACCATAGCCCTCATCCTAGCCCCAAACCTAGCCTTAATCATAACCCTAATCCTAATCACAGCCCTAATCCTATATCTAACCATCACCCTATCACAACACCTTGCTATAATGCCATTCCTTACCCTAAACCCTAACCCTAACCCTAATGCTAGGCCTAAGGTGAACACTAACCCTAGCCGTAATTCTAGCCCTAATTTAACCCTATCCCTAAACGTAACCCTAACCTTAGACCGAAGACTAACTCTAACTCTCACACTAGCCCTATCTCTACTAACCCTATCCATAACCGTAAACCTAACCCTAGCCCTAACCCTAGTCCTAAACACAGCAATAACCATTGCCTAATCTTTATTTCTAGTCCTAACCCTAGATCTAACCCTAACTCTAAATCTAACCCTAACCAAAAGCCTAAGCCTAACATTAACACTAGCCCTAGCCCTAATGCTAATCTTAAAAATAGTAATAACCCTAACCCTTGCAGTAAAACAAACCTGAGCAATAGCCCTAACCCTAAACCTTAACTTAAACCAAACCTTAACACTACACCTAGACCTAACTCTAGCCCTAATTCGAGTCCTAATCTTAACCTTGATACAAACCCTAACTCTGACTCATATCATAAAACTCACCCTAGTTCTAAACACCACCCTAACCCTAAAACAAACCCTTACTGTAAGCCTAGCCTTAATTCTAGTCCTAACCCTAACAATAAAAGTAACCCTGATCCTGACTATTAACCTAATTCTAACACAGCTCTAAATTTCACGCTAACAGGAAACCTAATCATAACATTAGAAGTTTAACCCCTAAGAATCACCCAAAAACTAACCCTAAAAACCATAGTTTTTACATTAGTCATTGTACTAACCCTAGCCTTAATCCTAACACAAAAACTAGACCTAATCTGAGCCATAAAGCTAGCTTTAACCCCAACCCTAGCCCTAATCCTACCTCTAACCGTATCCCTTACCCTATGCCAAACCCTAAACCTAATGCTAATCCTAATTGTAATCCTAATCCTAATCCTTAACCTAACCCAAACCCTAAACCTACTAATAGGGTTAGGGTTTGGGTTAGGTTAAGGATTAGGATTAGGATTAGGTTAGACCTAATCTTAAACTAACCCAACCTCTAACCCTAGTCCTCATTCTAGCTCTAAACATTAACCAAACCCTAACTCTAACCCTGACCCTTATTCTACCCTAACAGTAATCATAGGTCTAAACTTGAATCTAACCCTAAATCGAACCCTAACACTAGCCCTAGACCTAAACCTAATCCTAGTCTATCCATAACTCTATGCCTAGACCTAAAGACAAACCTAGCCCTAGCCCTAATAATAACCCTTAGCCTAAAGCCAAAAACTGACATTTCCCCTAATCTTAACCCTGGTCCTAATATTGGCTTTCACATTAACCATAACCCTAAACTGACCACTGACCCTGACACCAACACTAACCCAGGCTCTAAACATCTCCATAACCCTAAAACTATACTTAGGTATATCATTAACCCTAAAGCTAGCCTTATCATAGCAAAGTTGTTACATTTGCCATAGCCCCAACCCAAGCCCTACATTATCTTTAACCCTAAAGCTAACCATAACACTAACCTTAGCCCTAATCATAAGCATAATACTAGCCTTATCACTATGTCTAAACCTAACCATTACCCTGATAACCCTAACACTTCTGCTAACCCTAGGCTGAACTCTAATCCTATTCTTAACCCTAACCCTATCTGTTATCCTACACCTAACCTGAACTCTAAACCTAAAACTATCATTAACCTATACCTAAGCATAATGATAACTGAAGCCTTATCCCTAAACCTTAATTTAATAAAAACCGTAACCCTGACCCTGACCCTAATAATACCCATAGTTCTAAACCTGACTTTAACAAGAAACCTGACCCTTACAATAGCTATAAACCTAACCCTACAACTCTCCCTAACTGTAACCCTAGACCTGACCTTAGCTGTTGCTCTAATCCTAGTCCTAATCCTAACACAAACCTTAGCCCACATTCCAGCCATATACCTCAACTTAATCATAAACCTTTTCCTAACCATAATCCTAAATCTAATTCTCACCTGAGTCCTAAAAGTAGCTATAATACCATACCTTAACCTAAACCTAACCCTAACCATAAAACTAACCCTAGCCCTAAAACTAGGCCTACCCCTAACACTAACCCTAGTCCTAATCCCAGCCCTAATTTAGCCCTATCCCTAATTAATTCCTAACTCTAGCCCAAAGACTAACTCAAATTCTCATGCTAGCCTTATAGCTAGTTCTAAACCTATCCATTCCCATAACCCATTACATAGCCCTAAACTTCACCCTAATCCTAGCCCTATCCTTACCACTAGCTCAAAGCCTAGATCTAACCCTAACTGTATATATAACCCTAAACCTAAGCCTAAAGCTCACACTAACACTAGCCCTAATCCTAAAATTAATCCTAAACTAGCCTTAACTCTATCCCCAGCCCTAAAACAAAACCAAATCATAACCCTAACCTTAACCCTTAAACTAAACAAACCCATTTCCTACACCTAGCCTTAAACCTATCTCTAATTCTAGTCCTAACCCTAACATGAAAACTAATCTGGACTCTGACTCTGACCCTAACATTAAACCTAGCTCTAAACCTCATCATAACCATAAACTTAATCCTAACAGTATATTTAGCCCTAATCCTGACCCTATCTCTAATTATAACCCTTACTCTAGCCATAAAACTAGCTGTAAACCCAACCCTTACCCTAAACCTAACCCTAACCCTAAACCTAAAAATAACCCTAGCCCTAACCCTAAGCCTAACCCTTGCCCTAAAACTAAATCTAATTCTCACCCTAGCCTTATACCAACTTCTAAACCAATCCTTTAACATCATCCTAACCCTAGCCCTATCCTTCACCCTAACTCAAAACCTAGATCTAAACCTAACTCTAAATCTAACCCTAAACCTAACCCTAAAACTCACACTAACACTAGTCCTAACCCTAACACTAATCCTAAAACTAGCCCTAACCCTACCACTAGCCCTAAAACAAAACCGAGTGATAGCCCTAATCCTAAACGTTAACCTAAACCAAAACCTAACCTTACACTTAGCCTACACCTACCTCTAATTCCAGTCCTAAATCTAACCTGAAAAGTAATATGGACAATGACTCTGACCCTAACACTAAATCTATCTCTAAATATTGTCATAACCATAAATCTAACCCTAACACTAGACCTAGCCCTATACCTAAACCTATAACTAGTGCTAATCATAACCCTACTTCATAAATTACTCATATCCTTAACCCTAGCCCTAACCTAACCCAAAACCTAGACTTAATCTGAGACCTAAATCTAGCTTTAACCCTAAACTTAAACCTAACCCGAATCTAAACAAAAGCTCTAATCCTATACATATCCCTAGCCCTAATCTTAGATCTCACACTATCCATTACACTAATGATAACCCAAACCCTTATGCTAAACATTAGGCCTAACTTTAACCCTATCCATTATACTAAACAACATCTAAACCCTAAACCTAAATCTGTCATTAACCCTAACCATAAACCTAATGCTAATTCAAGCAATAAACCTTACCTCTAACATAAACCAAACCCTGCACTTGAACCTGACCCTACTAATAACCCTAGCAATAAACCTAACCCTTACCCTAAACCTAACCCTTACACTGGACCAAGCCATAAACCTAAAAGTAATGTATCTTAGCAAATTGGAGGAGAACTGTAATGAATAGACAGGTGTAATTTATGGAAGAATGTATAAATTCAAATTCCTTATCTGTATTCATAAAATTACCCTATATATGAATAGTAAAAGTTTGGAGGTTGCAAGTGGGATAGAGGGAGGAAGAAAAAAGAAAAAAAAAAGAAAGAGAGGGAGAATGAAAATAATATAAATTAAAGGGGGGTGAGATAGTTCTATGCAATTCCTCTATATTAAATAATTCTGGTGATTCAATTCTTAAAGTCCAATTTCATGCAAAGTTCTTGGTTTCATGTATGTTGAGATTGTGACAGCCAGAGTGGGAAGGGTAGAGGAGAAGAGATGAGAAGAGTGAGAATAGAAATGTCTCAGAACTCTGTTTTCTTCCAGTAGGTGGAGTTGTCTATTCCTAGTTTGAGTCTCTCTGCTAAGAGTGGTGGAGGTAGCCAGATTGAGAGGGCTTGAGCTTTTACCTGGAGCCTCCCTACCCTTAGTCTCTGAGTTGGAAACCAGGAACCTGTACAGTTGCTGTTCTGCATTGATAGCTACGACCCAACCCTCAAAAAAAAAAAAAAAAAAAAAACTTGTTAGAAAAATCTTGAGTTATCACAGCTGGACATAGGGGAGTTGGAAACCGGGTACCTGAGCAGCTGCAGAACCGAGTTGGTAGCCACAGCCACTGATAGATGGTGAATAAGGATTTCCAAGATGGATTCCATTTGTAAACTGTGTAGAGTGTTTGGTGAGGTGCGTGGTTCTGGGGTGACCTTTGGCCATGTCCAGAGCTTCGCCTGGTGACCCACAAGCAAAGCCTCTGTGTTCTGTGCCACCTATCCTCTGTGTTCTCTAATCAGGTTCGGGTTAGTTTTAGGGTGAGCGTTAATGCTAGTGTTAGAGCGAGTGTTAGGGTTAGAGATAGTTTTGTTCAAATTTCTTTGATATTGGGCAGGAGTCATCATTTACCTAGCCTTACTATGTTCACCAGTTTGGGGCCTTCTTGCTTGAAGATTCACTGTCAGGAACAGTTTGAGTTTTAAGGTTTTACTTCATTTGAACCTACACAGATAAATGGAAATGGAGCTAGAAATCAAACTGTGTTTGTGCTAGCTGCTTGACTTCACACACTCAATCTGTTCTCTGTGGGCACTCTATGGTTTCTTCCTTTTAAAAGTAGGTCTAAGCACAGTATGCAAAAACAACTTTATCCAAGAGCACTTTATGATAAATCAGGGAAATATGCATGTCCTGAACTACCTCCCCCCAATTATTTGGTCAGATTTGTTTGATACTGCACAGGATTCTTCTGCTAGCTTGCTGCCCTGGGTTCCCCAAGTTTGGGACTTGTATGATAAAAGCTCTATAAACAGGATAGTTTTAAGGTTAGTGTTAGATTTAGGACTAGAGTTAGGACTAGTGTTAGGGTTAGAGTTATTTTCGTTCAAATTTCTTTGATACTGGGCAGGATTTCTCTTTTACCTAGCCTTAGTATGTCCCCCAGGTTTGGGCCTTCTAATTTCAATGGTTCACTGTCAGAAACAGTTTCATTTCAAGTTGTCCTATATGGGTAAATGGAAATGGAGCTGGTAATCAAACATGGTTGGTGATAGCTGCTTGAAATTTCACACACTCAATCAGTTCTCTGTGGGCACTCTCTGATTTATTCCTAGTGAAAGTTTTCCAAAGCCATGGCAATGAAAAGAACATTATCCAAGAGCACTTTAGGAAAAATAGAGGGGAAATAGGCATGTGCTGAAACACCTCCCCCAATTATTTTGTCAGATTTTTTTTTATACTGGGCAGGATTCATCTGTTACCTTTGCCTAATAGGCACCTCAAGTTTGGGTCTTCTATGATCAAAGGTTCTCTAAACAGGTTAGGGTTAGAGTTAGGGTTACTTTTAGGTCTAGGTTTAGAATTAGTGTTGGGGTTAGAGGTAGTTTTGTTCAAATTTATTTGATACCAAAGAGACTTCATCTTTTACTTAGCCTTACTGTATTCCCCATGTTTGGGCCTTCTCGGTTCATGGTTCGCGTTCAGAACAGTTTGTGATTTAAGGTTTAACTTCATCTTGACTTATATGTGTAATTGGAAATGGAGCTGGATAACAAAGAGTGTTGGTGTTAGCTGCTTGAATCTTCACACACTCAATCAGTTCTCTGTGGGCACTCTCTGATTTGTTCCTTGTGAATATAGCCCTATGCTGAAGCATGCAAACATAGGTTTGGGTGAGGGTGATGTATAGGGCTAGGTTTAGTGTTAGTATCAGAGTCAGGGTAAAGGTTAGTTTTAGGGTTAGGGCTAAAGTTAGGGCTAGGTGTTGGGTTAGGGTTTGGTTTAAGTTAAGGTTTAGGGTTTGGGCTATGGCTCTGTTTTGTTTTAGGGGTAGGGCTAGTGTCAGGGCTAGATTTGTGTTAGAATTAGGGCTAAAGTTAGGATGAGGTTTAGGATTAGGGTTAGGGTTAGATTTAGATTTAGGGTTAGATCTAGGACAAGGGTTAGGGCTAGGTTAGCGTTCTGGAAGGGATTGGGTTAGAACTAGGGATACAGGTAGGAAGAGAGTTAGTTTTATTCTTAGTTCCAGGCTTAGGTTAGGGTTAGGGTTACAGCTAAATTAGTGTTCGGATTAGGGCTAGGGTTAGTGTTAGGGTTAGGCCTAGGAATAGGGCTAGGTTTAGGGTTAGCATTGGGGTCAATGTTAAGTTTAGGGGAATGGATGGTGTTATAGCTAGCTTTAGGTCTAGGATGAGGTTTAGAATTAGGATTTGGGTTAGGGTTAATTTTTCAGAGTAGGATTAAGGTAGGTTTAGGGCGAGAAAGATGGCTAGGGTTTCTGTTAGGTTTAGGGCTAGGACTAGGTCTAGGACTAATGTCAGGTCTAGGGTTATGGTTAGGGATAATTTTAGGATTATGTTATGCCTAGTTCTAGTGAGTTAATTTTAGTGTAAGGGTCCATTTTAGAGCTAGAGATTTTATTAAGTTTAGAGTCAGGGTTGGCATTTGATTTAGGTTAAAGTTTACGGTTAAGGCTTGATTTAGTGGTTGGTTTATGTTTAGGGTTAGGGTAATGGATATGGTTAGGTTTAGGTTTCAGTTAAGGTTTAGGGTAAAGAATGGGTTAGGTTTATTGATAGGGTTAGGATTAGCATTAGGTTAGGGTTATATTTAGTGTATTGGATAGGTTTAAAGCTCAGGTTAGGGCTCGGTTATGGTTTGGATTAAGTCTAGGATTAGGGTTAGGTTTAGGGATAGGAATAGGTTTTGATTTAGGGTTAATATTCAGGTTAGAGAAAGTGTTAGGGTTATGTCTAGGGTTATATTTATGTTTAACATTAGGTTTAGTGTTAGGGATAGGTTTATAATTAGGGTTAGTGTAAGGGTAATGGATAGGGTTAGAGGTAAAGTTTGGACTAGGATTATAGTTAGGATTAGAGCTAGGGTTATGGTTAGGGTTTAGGATGGGGCTTGTGTTGTGTTTAGTGAAAGGGTTTTCTTTAGCTAGGTTTAGGTCTAAGGCATAGGTTAGGGTTACGGTTAGTGTTAGGGCTATGATTAATGATAGGGTTATAGTTAGGACTAAGTTTAGGCCTAGGATTAGGGCTAGGTTTTATGTTATGTTTAGGTCTAGGGTTAGAACTATGTGTAACATAAGAGCTAGGGTTATGTTTAGGGCTAGTTTTAGGGTTAGGGTTATATCTATGTCAGGTGTTAGGTCTAGATTTTGGGTTAGGGTCAGGTTTTGAGCTAGATTTAGTGTTAGGGTAAAGGTCAGTGTTCGAGGTATGGTTAGGGTTAGGGTTATAGCCCAATTCAGGATTAGGTTAGGTCTAGGCGTAGGGTTAGAGTTTGGTTTAGGTTAAGGGTTATTGTGAGGGCTATAGCTATGATTCTGTTTAGGTCCAGGGCTAGAGTTATACCTATTTTTTTAGGAATAGCTTTAGGTCTAGGGCTAGTGATAGTGTTAAATGTAGATATAGGCTTATAGGTATGGCTAGTGTTGGGGTTTGGTTTAGGGATAGGTTCAGGTTTAGACCCAGGGTTAGTGTTAGGGTCAGAATAAGTATCAGGTTTAGGATTGGAGCAAGAATGAGGGATAGGTTTAAAACTAGTAATATGTTTAGTGTATAAGTTGGGCTAAGGATTAGGGTTGGTATTAGGGTTTGCATTTCTGTTAGGGTTTGGCTTTGGCTAAGGGAAATGGTTAGGGCTAGAGTTAGGGTAAGGGCTAGTGTGAGGGTTAAGATTTGGGTTACATCTAGGGTTAGGGCTTAAATTATGTGTAGTATTTTGTTAGGGTGAGGCGTAGGGTTAGGATAATGACTAATGTATGAACTAGGGTTATGATTAGTGCTAGTTTTATGGTTAGGGTTAAAGCTAGTTCTAGTGCTTGGCTGAATTTAAGGTTAGGGTAATGTTTAGAGCTAGAATTAGTATTAGGGTCAGCGTCAGGTTCAGGGTTAGTTTTAGAGTTAGGGTTAGGTCTAACTGTAGGGTTAGAGCTTGGTTGAGAACAAGGGTTAGTGTTAGGGCTATGGCTTGGTTTTGTTTTATGACTAGGGCTAGGCGTAGTTCAAATTTTAGGATTAGCATTATTGTTAGGACTATGTTAGTGGTTAGTTTAGGCTTAAGTTTGCAGTTAAATTTAGAGTTAGGTTTATATTTAGAGTTAGGATTAGGGCTAGGACTAAGGATAGCACTAGCGATAGGGCTAGGACAAGAGTTAGACTTAGGGCTAAGTCTAGGCTTTGGATAGGACTAAACTAGGGCTAGGATTAGTGCTAGGCTTAGTGTTATTGTTAGGCCTAGGGTTAGGGTGATGGGTTTGGGTTAGATTTAGGGTAATGATTAGGTTTACGGTAAGGGATGGGGTTATAGCTAGGTTTAGGGCTAGGACAAGGGTTAGAATTAGGGTTAAAAAATGGGTTATGGTTTGGGTTAGGGCTAGGGCTAATTTCAAATCCAGCATTATGGTTACAGATAGTTCTGGGTTAGGTTTATGGCTACATCAAGTGTAATGGTAGGTTTAAGTATAGGGTCAGGTTTAGAGCTAAGGGTATCATTAGTGTCAGCGTCACTATTAGTGTTTGGGATAGGTTAAGGTTTTATGTTAGGGCTCAAATTAGCATTAGGGTTAAAATTAGGGTACTGATAGTGTTAGGTTTAGGTTTCACGTTGGGTTTAGGGTAATGAATAGGGTTATGGGTAGGGATAGGTTTAGCTTTAAGCCTAGGGTAAGCATTAGGATTAGGGTTAGGGTAGGGTAATGGATAGGGTTAGAGCTAAGTTTATGGCTAGGATTATGTTTAAAATTAGTGCTAGTGTTATGGTTAAGTTTAGGGTTTGGGTTAAATCTACGGTGAGGGTAGATATTCTGGCTAGGTTTTGGTTTAAATTAAGGCTAGGGTTAGTGTTACGTTTAATATAAGTACTAGGTTTATGATTAAGGCTAGTTTTATGGTTAGGGTTAGGATAAGTCTAGTGTTAAATTTAGGGTTAGTGTTAGAGTGATGTTTAGAGCTAGGTTTAGGGTTAGGTCAGGGTCAGGGTTAGTTTAATTTTTCGGCTTAAAATTCAAATTATGGCTAAGTTTAGGGCTAGGTGTAGGGTTAAGGTTTGGTTTAGGTTAAGGGTCAGGCTTAGTGCCATGGCTTGGTTTTGTATTAGGGTTAGGGCTAGAGTTAGGACTGGTTTTAGGATTAGCATTGGGGTTAGATTTAGGGCTAGTGTTAGGTTTAGGTTTAGGCTTATGGTGAGGGCTAGATTTAGATTTAAGTTACATATAGTGTTAGGGCAAGGGTTAATAAATTGTCTAGGGTTATGCCTAGGGTTAGCGCTAGGATTAGGGTTCCAGTAAGGGTTAGGGTTAGAAGTAGTTTTAGGGCAAGGGTGAGAGTTAGACTTAGTATTAGGGCTAGGTTAGGATTAGGGTTAGGGATACGGCTAAATTAGGGCTAAGATTAGGGCTAGGGTTAGTGTGAGGGTTAGACCCAGGTTTTGGGTTTGGATTATGATTAAGGCTATGTTTAGGGCTAAGATCTAGGGTTTGTTTTAGGGTTAGGGCTATGACCTAGGGCTAGGGCTAATGTCAGGTCTACGGTTACCGTTAGGGATAATTTCAAGCTTAGGTTTTTGGCTAGGTCTAGTGTAAGTGATTTACGGAAATGGTCAGTTTTAGAGCTAGGGGAATTATTAGGATCATGTTCAGAGTTAGTGTTTGGTTTAGGATTGAGTTTAGGTTTAGTGATTGAATTGGCATTCGGGTTAGGGTTATTGTAATAATAGGGTTAGGTTTAGGTTTCATGTTAGGTTTAGGATAATTGATAGGGTTGGTGTTAGTGATAGGGTTAGTGTTAGGCCTACGGTTAGCATTAGGGTAAGGTTTATGTTTAGGTTAATGGATAGAGTTAGAGTTTAGTTTAGGGCTAGGGTTATGGTTAGGATTAGGTCTTGAGATTGGGTTAGGGTGAGGGTTAGAACTAGGGATATGATTAGGGTTGTTTAGCCTAAGGGTTAGGTTATGAGCTATGGGTAGGGCTAGAGCAAGTGTTAGGTTAAAGGTTAAGTCTAGGGATAGAATTACGGTAGTTTTAGGGTTAGAGTTAGGGTTAGGACTAAGATTATCATAGGGTTAGGGTTAGGTTTAGTGTAATGGATACGTTTCGATTTAGGTTTAGGTTTAGGGTTAGGGTTAGACTTAAGTTTAGGGTTAAGGTTAGGGCTATGGCTATGTTTAGTTTTATAGTAAGGGTTAGGTTTTGAGCTAGGGTTAGGTTTATAGCGAGTGTTAGGTTTAGGGTTAGGTCTAGGTTTAGTTTTCTGGTTAGGGTTAGGGTTAAGATTAGGGTTAAGGGTAGGGTTACCAATAGGTTTAGGGTTAGGTTTAGTGTATTTTGTAGGTTTAGAACTAGGGTTAGGGTTAGGGTTAAGGTTCGGATTAGGGCTAGGGTTAGAGTTATATTTACGGATATTTCTATGTTTATGTTTATGGTATGTGTTAGGCTTTGAGCTAGGGTTGGGACTAAGGCTATGGTTACGTTAGGATGAGGGCTAGGGTTAGGGTTAGGTTTATGCTTAGGGCTACATTAAGGCCTAGGATTAGCTCTAGGTTTTGTGTTATGTTTAGACATAGGGTTGGGGTTTTGGGTAATGCAAGAGCTAGGGATATGAGTAGGGTTAGTTTGGGGGTTCGGGTTATGGCTATGTGAAGTGTTAGGTTTATATTTTTGGTTAGGGTCAGGTTTAGATGTAGGTTTACTGTTAAAGGCTCGTCAGTGTTCAGAAGAGAGTTAGGTTTATAGCCAGAATTAGGACTAGGTTTAGGTCCAGGGGTAGGGGTAGTGTTTGGATTAGGACAAGGGTTATTGATAGGGCTACGACTAGGTTTTTGTTTAGATCTAGGGCTAGAGTTAAGGCTAGATTTAGAATTAGATTTAGGTCTAAGGCTAGTGGTAGAGTTAGGTTTAGGAATAAGTTGATTGGTAGTGTCAGTGTTAGAGTTTGGTCTAGGGTTAGGGTAAGGTTTAGACCTAAATTTAGTGTAAGGGTCAGAACAAGTGTCAGGGTTAGCATTAGAGTTTGGGAAAGGATTAGAGCTAAAATGAGGGCTAGGGTCAGAACTTAATGGGGTTAGGATTTTGGTTGGCCTAAGGATTAGGGATAGGTCTAGGGTTATTATTAGGGTTAAGGTTTTGTTTAGGGTATGGGATAAGTTTAGAGCTAGGGTTAGGCTTAGAGTTAGGGTTAGGGTTAAAGCTACATTTAGAGCTTGGATTATGGCTTGTTTATGTGGTAGGGTTAGTGCTAGGGTTAGGGCATTGGCTAAATTAGAACTAGGGTTACAATTAAGTTTAGTTTTAGGGTTAGGTTAAGGGTAGGTCTAGTGTTAGGGTTAGGTTTATGGTTAGGATGATATTTAGAGCTAGGGTTAGTGTTAGGATATGAGTCAGGGTCAGGGTTAGGGTTAGGACTCAAATTTCCGATTGGGTTACTGTTAGATTTTGGTTTAAGTTTAGGGTGGTGTCTGGAGCTATGGAGAGCATTAGGATATGAGTCTGTTTCAGGGTTAGATTTAAGGTTAGGTTTAGGAGTGGCATTTAGTGCCAGGGTTAGGTCTAGATGTAGTTATAGAGTGGTTTAAGTTAAGGTTTAGATTTAGGGCCATTGCTCAGTTTCATTTTAGTCTAGGTTTAGGGTTAGGGGTAGTTTTATGATTAACATTAGAGTTAGGGCTAGTGTAGTGTCAGGCTTAGGCTTATGTTTAGTTTTAGATTAAGAGTTAGGGTTAAAAATAGGGTTATGTCAAGGACTAAGGATAGGGCAAGCATTAGTGCTAGGTTTAGGGGTAGTTTTGGGGTTATTTTAGGGAATAGGCTTAGAATTAGGGGTAGGGCTAGTGTGAGAATTTGAGTTACTCTTAGTGCTAGGTTTAGGATTAGGTTTAATTATAAGGTTACCGGTAGGGCCAGTGTTAGGTTTTACTCTATGCTTAGGTACAGGTTTAGACGTAGGGTTATTTTTTTGTGTCAGAATAAGGGTCAGGGGTAGCGTTAGGGTTTGGCATAAGATTAGAGCTGGAATGAGGGCTAGTCAGGACTATTAAAAGTGGTCAAATTTTGGTTAGGCTAATAATTAGGAGTAGTTCTACGGTTACCATTAGGGTTAGAGTTTGCTTAGGGAAAAGAATCGGGATAGAGCTAGGGTTAGGTTTAGGGTTAGGGTTAAAGCTACGTTAGGAGCTTTAATTACAGCAAGATTTTGTTTAGGGTTAGGGCTGGCTTAGGGCAATTTCTAATATAAGAACTAGGGTTACCGTTAAGTTTAGTTTTAGGGTTATGTTTAATGGTAAAACTAGAGTTAGGGTTAGGTTTAAGGTTATAGTGATATTTAGATCTAGGTTTAGAGTTAGGATATGAATGAAGGTCAGAGTTAGGGTTAGGACTGGAATTTGGGATAGGGTTACTGGTAGGTTTTGATTTAAGGTTTGGATGGGGTCTAGAGTTAGGGTGAGGATTAGGATACGAATCTGTAAGGGTTACTTTTAAGGTGAGGGTTAGGAGTCAAATTTAAGGATAGGTTTAGGTCTAGATGTAGTGTTACTTTGGTTTAAGTTAAGGTTTAGGGTTAGGGCTATTGCTTGGTTTGGTTTTACTGCTAGGGATAGTGTTGCTACTAATTTTATGATTAGCATTAGGGTTAGGGCTAGTATTAGTGTTAAGCTTAAGCTTAGGTTTAGGCTTAGATTTAGATTTAGGGTTATATTTAGGTTTAGGGTTATGACTGATGATAGGGCAATGGTTAAGGATAGGGTTAGATTATGGTATGTAATAGGGTTAAAACTAGGGATAGGGCTAGTGTGAGTTAGAGTTAGTCTCAGGGCTTGGGTTAGGGAAATGGATAAATTAGGGCTAGGATTAGGCCTATGGTTAGTGTACAGCTTAAATATAGAATAGGGTCTGAGTTAGTATTAAGTTTAGGTTAAGAGATAATGTCATAGCTAGGTTTAGAGGTAGGGTGATATTTAGAATTAGAATTAGAACTTTGGTTATGGTTAGTGTTATGATTAAGGCTAGGTTTAGTGCTGGGATGAGGGCTAGTGTTTGTTTTAGTGTTAGGGCTAGGATTTGGGGTATGGCTAATTTCAAGTCTGGAATTATGTTTAAAGATAATTTTATGTTTAGGGTTATGGCTACGTCTAGTGTAAGGGTTAGGTTTAGGGCTAGGGTAAGGCTTAGAGCTAGGAGTATTTTTATCGACAAGTTCTGGGTTAAGGTTTGGGATAGGTTAAGGTCTAAATTTAGGGATTGAATTAGCGTTAGGGTTAGGGTTACAGTAATGATAGGGTTAGTATTAGGGCCCAGGTTTGGTTTAGGTTTATGGATTGAAATAGGATTAGAGACAGCTTTAGGTTTAGACCTAGGTTTAGAATTAGGGTTAGGGTTATGTTTACGGTAATGGATAGGGTTAAACTAGGGTTGGGGCTAGGGTTATGGTTATGATTTGGGCTAAGTATAGGATTAGGGCTTGGCTTAGGTTAAAGCTCATGATAGGGCTCAGATTACTGCTGGGTTTCAGGTTAAGTTAGTGCTATGCTTAGGGTTATGGCTAATGTAAGTACTAGAGTTACATTTAAGGCTAATTATAGGGTTAAGATTTGGGCTTAGTTGAGTGTTAGGGTTAGGTTTAAGATCAGGGTGATGTTTAGAGCTGGGGTTAATATTAGTGTCAGAGTCAGGGTCAGAGTTAGTATTAGTGTTTGGCTTAAAACTTGCATTAGGTCTACGGTTAGCAGTCGGTGTATGGTTAGGGTTTCTTTAGTTTAAGGATTAGTGTTAGAGCTATGGATCTGTTTTGTTTTAGGCTAGGGATAGGGTTAGGGCTAGTTTTAGGATTAGTGTTAGGCTTAGGGCTAGTATTTGGCTTAGGCTTCAGATTAGGGTTAGATTTATAGATAGGTGCTGATCTAAGGTTAGTGCTAGGGCTAAAGATAGGGCAAGGGTTAGGACAATGGTTAGGGCTAGGGTTATGTTGATGGTAAGGAATAGGTTTAGAACTAGTTATAGGGCTAGTGTGAGAGTTAGAGTTCATCTTATGCTAGGTTTAGGGTTATGGTTAGGGATAGGGCTAAATTAGCGCTAAGCTTCGTGTTAGGTTTAGGCCTAGGTTTAGGGTTAGAGTTTGGGTTAGGATTAGTTTAAAGGAATGGGTTATAGCAAGATTGAGGTCTTGGTGAGAGTTACTATTAGGGTAAGGGCCAGGGTTAGGGTTAAGGTTATGATTAAGGCTACGGTTTAGGGCTAGAATGAGGGCTAGTGTTTGTATTATTTTTAGGGCTAGTATTAGGTCTAAGGCTAATGTCAGGTATAGGGTTACAATTAGGGATACATTTAGTGTTAGGTTTATGGCTTGGTACAGTGTAAGGGTTAGGTTTATGGTAAGGGTCAGTTTTAGAGCTAGGGTAATTATTAGGGTGAGAAGAAAGATTAGGGTTTGGGTTAGGTTAGGGTTTAAGTTTAGGGCTCAAATTAGCATTAGATTCAGGGTTAGGGTAATGACTGGGTTAGGTTTAGAATTTGGTTGTGGTTTAATGTAATGGGTAGGGTTAGGATTAGGCCTAGTATTAGCAGAATGGTTAGGGTTATCATTAGGGTAACGGATAGAGTTAGACCTAATTTTAGGGATAGGCTTATGTATAGAATTAGGGCTTTTGTTTGGGTTAGTGTTAGGTTTATATTAAGGGTTAAAGCTAGGATAAGGACTCTGATTAATGCTAGGTTTTGGGTTAGGTTAGGCCTAAGGTTAATACTATGGCTAATGTACAAAGTAAGGTTAGGATTAGCGCTAGTTATAAGGTTAGGGTTAAGGCTAGGTCTAGTGTTAAGGTTAGATTTATGGTTACAATGATTTTAGAGCGAGGTTTAGTGTTAGGGTCAGAGCAAGGGTCAGGGTTAGTTTTCAGGTTAGGACTAGAATTAGAGATAGGATTATGGATAGGGTTAGGGCTAGGTGTAATGTTAGGGTTTGGTTTAGGTTAAGGGTTTAGATTAGGGCTATAACTCGGTTTTGTTTTAGGGCTAGTTCTAGGTTTAGGTCTAAGATTAAGTGTAGGTTAGGGTGATGGTAAGGGAAAAGGTTAGAAATACCCTATAGGTCTAAGGCAAGAGTGATAGTCTTAGGGCTAGGGTTATGTTTAGTGTTAGGGATAGGGCTAAGTTCGGTCTGGGATTAGGGCAAGTGTTAATGTTAGAGTTAGGCCTAAGGTTAAGGCTAGGTTTAGTGTTAGGGTTTGGATTAGGTTTAGGTTTAGGTAAGGGATGAGTTTATACCTAGTTTAAGGGATAAGGTGAGGGTAGAATTAGGGTTAGGTTTAAGGTTATGATGAAGGCGAGGATTATGTCTAGGATGTGGGTTAAATTTTGCGTTAGGGTTAGTACTAGGATTAGAGTTAGGGCTCATGTCAGGTCTAGGGTTAGAGTTAGGGATCGTTTTAGGGTTAGGTTTATATCTTGGTCTATTGTGAGGGTTAGGTTTATGGTTAGGGTCAGGTTTAGAGCTAGGGATATTATTAGGGTCAGGGTTAGGGTTTAGGTTAGGTTATGGTTTATGTTTAGGGCTCGGATTAGCATTAGGTTTAGTGATAGGTTAATGATAGTTTTAGGTTTAGAGTTCAAGTTAGGTGTAGGGAAATGTATAGGATTCGGGATGGGCATAGGATTACAGTTTGATCTAGGTTTAGCATAAGGGTTGTGGTTATCCTTAGGGGAATGGATAGAGTTAGAGCTGGGTTAGGGCTAGGTTTATGCTTAGGATTGGATTTAAGGTTAGGTTTAGGATTAGGGTTAGGGCTATTGTTAGCATTAGTTTTAGCTTTAGGGTTAAAATTAGGGTAGGGATTGGATTAGGGCTAGGTTTTCAATAGGTTAGGGCTATGGGTAAATTAAGAACTTGTTATGATTAGGGATAATTTTAGGGTTAGTGTTAGGGCTAGGTATAATTTCATGGTTAGGGTGATGTCTAGAGCTAGTTTTAATGTCAGTGTCAGTGTTCAGACTAGGATTTTGTTTAGAATTAAAGCCAGAATTAGGACTAGGGTTAGGTCTAGGTGAAGATTTAGTGTTTGGCTTAGGCTAAGGGTTTTTACTAGGGCTAGGGCTAGGTTTTTCTTTAGGTCTAGGGCTAGAATTATGGCTAGATTTAGTATTAGGTTTAGGTCTAAGGCTAGTGTTAGAGTTTGGTTTATGGTTACGTTCAGGTTTAGACCTACGATTAGTGTTAGGGTCAGAATAAGGGTCAGGGTTAGGTTAAGGTTTTGGGTTATGGTTAGAGCTACAATGAGGGCTAGTGTTAGGACTAGTAACAGGATTAAGGTTTGGGTTAGGTTAATCATTAGTATTAGGATTAGAATTAGTGTTAGGTTTTGGCTTAGGATAATGGATAGAGTTAGAGTTAGGTTTAGGTCTAGGGTTAGGTTTAAATGTAGGTTTAGAGCTCAGATTAGGGCTAGTTTTTGTGTTGGAATTAGGGCTAGGGTTAACCTAACAGCTAATGTAAGAAGTAAGGTTAATATTAAGGTTAATTTTAGGGTTATGATTAGGGGTTAGACCTCTAGTGTTAGGATTACTTTTAAGGTTAGGGTGATATTTAGAGCTAGTGTTAGTGTTAGGTTAGTAGTCAGGGTCAGGGTTAGTTTTAAGGTTAAGGTTAGGACTCCAATTACGGCTAGGGTTACTGTAGGTGTTTGGTTTAAGGTTAGGATGGTGTTTAGAGCTAGGGTGAGTATTAAGATATGAGTCAGAATCAGGGTTTATTATTCAGGTTAAGGTTAGGTCTTGAATTAGAGCTAAAGTTAGGTCTAGGTATAATATTAGGATTTGGTTTAAGTTAAGGTTTAGTATTAGGGCTATTGCTTGGTTTTGATTTACTTCTGGGTCAGGGTTAGGGCTAGTTTTTTTAGTAGCATTAGGTTTAGGGCTAGTATTTATGTTTGGCTTAGGCTTAGGGTTAGTGTTAGATTTAGAGTTAGGGATATATCTAGGGAAACTGCTAGGAATAAGGACAGGAGAAGGTTTATGGATAGGGTTAGAGCTAGGGTTAGGATTATGGTAATGAATAGAATTAGGTCTAGGAATAGGGGTAGTGTGAAACTTAGAGTTTGTCTTAGGGCTAGTGTTAGGTTTATGGATAGTATTAAATTGGGGCTAAAATTAGGGATAGGGTTATTGTTCAGCTTAGGCTTAGCATTTGTTTAGGGTAAGAATTGTCATTAGAGCTAGGTTTAAATATTGGATGAGTATTAGAACTAGTGTTAGGCCTATGGTTAGTGTTAGGTTATGATTAAGGGTGGTTTTAGGGCTAGGATATGGCTAGGATTTGTTTTAGGGTAGGGCTAGGTTTAGGGCTAGGACTAATATCAGGTCTAGGGTTTGGTTAAAGATGAAATTAGGGTTAGGTTTATGGATACAGGTAGTGTAAGGGTTATGTTTAGTTTTAGGTCAGGTTTAGAGCTAGGGGTATTAGTAGGGTCAGGGCCATGGTTAGGGTTTGGGATAGGCTATGGTTTAAATTTAGGGTTTGAATTAGCATGAAGGTTAGGGTTAGGGTAATGATAGGGTGAGGTTTAGGGTTTAGGTTTGGTTTAGTGTAATTGATAGGGTTAGGATTAGGTATAGGTTTAGGTGTAGGCCTAGGGTTAGCATTAGGGTTATAGTTATGGTGATAGATAGGGATAGAATTAGGGTTAGGGCTAGGGTTATGGTTATGATTATGATTAGGTTTAGGGTTAGTTTTAGGGTTAAAGCTTGGTTTAGGTCTTGAATAAGGTCTATGTTTTGTGTTAAGTTATTGCTAGGGTTAGGGTTACGGCTAATATAAGTACCAGGGTTACATTTAAGACTAAATTTAGGTTTAGGGTTGGGGCTAGGTCTAGTGTTATGTTTAGGTTTAAAGTTAGGGTGATCTGTAGAGGTAAGGTTAGTGTTATGGTCGGATTCAGCATCCGGGTTAGCTTTTGGTTCAGCTTAAAACTCGAATTAGGGCTATGTTTAGGGTTAGGCTTAGGTTTTTGTTTAGGTTAAGGGTTAGGTTTAGGCCTATGTCTGGGATTTGTTTTAGGGCTGAGGGTAGGATTAGGGCTAGTTTTAGGATTAGCATTAAGGTTAGGGCTAGAGTTAGGTTTAGGTTTATGCTTAGGTTTAAAGTTAGATTTAGAGTTAATGTTAGATCTATGTTAGGGCTAGGTCTAAGGATAGACCTAGGGTTAAGGGTAGGATTATTTCTCCAGTGAGGTATAGGTTTAGAACTAGGGATTGGGCAAGGCTGAGAATTAGAGTAAGTCTTAGGTCTAGGTTTAGGTCTAAGGTTAGGGATAGGTGTAAATTAGGGGTAAGATTAGGGCTAGGGTTATGGCTAGATTAAGCCCTGGGGTTTGTGTTAGGGTGAGCACTAGGATTAGGGCTAGTGATAATGTCAGGTCTAGGGTTACATTTGGGGATAAATTTAGAATGTTTTATGGCTAGGTCTAGTGTAATGGTTAGGTTTAGGTAAAGGGTCAGGTTTAGAGCTATGGGAAATATTAGGGTAAAGTTCAGGGTTAGAGTATATTTGAGGTTAGGGTTTAGGTTTACGGCTCTAATGAGCTTTAGGGTCATTTTTAGTGTAATGATAGGTTTTCATTTAGGGTTCAGTTTTGGTTTAGGGTAATTGATAAGTTAGGGTTAGCAATAGGTCTAGAGTTAGAATTAGGGTAAGGGTTATGGTTAGGATAATGGATAGGGTTAGAGCTAAGCTTGGTTTAGGTTTATGTTTATAAATAGGTCTTGAGTTAGGTTTAGGGTTAGGGTGAGATCTAGGGTTAGGGTTAGGGTTATGTTTAGTGTAATAGTTGGGTTTTGAGCTAGGTTTAGGGCTAGGGCGAGGGTTAGTTTTAGATTTAGGTATAGGGATAAGATTACAGTATAGTTAGGGTTAGTGTTAGGGTTAGGGCTACGGTCATCTTTAGGGGTAGTGTTAGGGTTAGGGTAATGGATACGATTTGATGTAGGTTTAGGTTTATGTTTAGAGTTAGATTGAGGTTTAGGCTTAGAGTTAGGGCTATGGTTATGGTTATGTTTAGGGTTTGAGCTGGGGTTAGGTCTATGATGAGGGTGAGGTTTTGGGTTAGGTCTAGGATTAGTTTTCTGGTTAGGTTTAGGGTTAGGTTTAGGCTTAGGGTTATCAATAGAGTTAGGGTTATGTTTAGGATAATGGGTATCTTTAGAGTTAGGTTTAGTGCTAGAGTTAAAGTTAGGATTAGGGCTAGATTTCAGATAGATTTAGTGATAGGTGTTGGTTTATATTTAGGGTAAGTGTTAGGTTTTGAGCCATTGTTAGGACTAAGGCAAAGGTTAGGGTAGAGTTAGGGCTACAGTTTGTGTTAGGCTTACGCCTAAGGCTAGGTTAAGGCCTAGGATAAGATTTAGATTTTGTGTTAGGTTTAGGCCTATGGTTAGGGCTATGGGTAATATATGAGCTAGGGTTATGATTAGGGCTAGTATTAGGGTTAGAGTTATGGCTAGGTCTAGTGTTAAGTTTAGATGTGGTTTATGCTCAGGTTTAGAGATAGGTTTACTGTTAAAGGCAAGATCAGTGTTCAGGTTAGAGTTAGGTTAGGGTGAAAGCCAGAATTAGGACAAGGTTAGGTTTAGGGGTAGGGTTAGTGTTTGTTTAGGTTAATGGTTATTGTTAAAGCTAGGACTAAGTTTTGTTTAGGTCTAGGGATAGAGTTATTGCTAGATTGAGGATTTGGTTTGGTGTAGGTCTAGTGTTAGGGTGAGGTTTATGTAAAAGGTTACTATAAGGCTGGTTTCAGTGTTCGGTTTAGGGTTAGGTTCAGGTTTAGACCTATAATTAATGTTAGTGTCAGAATAAGGGTGAAGTTTAGGGATAGGTTTGGGGTTAGAATTAGAACTAGAATGAGTGCTTATGTAAGGACTAGAAATAGGGTTAGGATAAGGATTAAGATTAGGTTTAGGGTTAGCTTTATGGATAGAGTTAGGCTTAAGTTAAGGGATATGATTAGGTCTAGATTTAGGGTTAGGTTTAGGAGTAGGGTTAGGTTTATGGTTAAATCTAGTGATAGGGCTCAGATTAGGGCTAATTTTGTGTTAGTGTTAAGGCTACAGTTAGTGCTAAGACCAATGTAAGAACTATGTTTACAATTAGGGTTAGGGTTTACTTAGGTTAAGGTTAGGGCTCAAATTAGCATTAGGGTTAGGGTTAGAGTAATGAATAGGATTAGGTTTAGGGTTCAGGTTAGGTATAGAGTAATGTATAGGGTTAGTTTTAGAGATAGTGCTAGGTTTAGGCATAGGGTTAGCATTTGGGATAGGCTTATATGTAGGGTAATGGATAGAGTTAGGTTAAAATTTAGGATTAGGACTATGGTTATGGTTAGGCCTAGGGTTAGTTTTAGGGTTAGGTTAGGTTAAGTGTTTATGGTTATGGCTAGGGTGAGGTTTAGAGTTACAGTCATGGCTATGGTTAGAATTAGGGTTAGAGTTAGTGCTAGGGTTAGCATTAGTGTTAGGGTTATATTTAAGGTAATGTATAGAATTTGAGTTAGTATTTATGCTATGGTTAGAGTTAGGATTAGGGCAAGGGTTAGGGTTAGGTTTAGCATTAGGGTTACATTTAGGGTAAGGGTTATATTTAGAATTTGAGCTAAGTTTAGGGCTAAAGAAGTGTGAGGATTAGGGCTAGGGCTAAGGTTAGGATTAGGCTTACTGCTAGTTTTAGTGCTATATTTAGGCTAGGTTTTGTGAGGAGGTTTATAGCTAGTGTTAGGAATATGAGTAATGTAAGAACTAGGATTATGATTATGCCTAGTTTTAAGGTTAGGGTTATGGATAGGTCTAGTGTTTGGGTATGGTTTGGGTTACGATAAGGTTCAGAGCTAGGGTTTTTGTTAGGGTAAGGGTCAGTGTTTAGGTTAGCATTGGATTTACAGTTAGGAGCACAATTTTACTAGGGTTAGTTCTAGGAGTATTTTTAGTCATTGTGTTACACTAATGGTTATTGTTAGTGTTGGAGCTAGGTTTTCGTTTAGGGCTATGGCTAGAGTTATGTGTATATTTAGGATTAAGTTTAAGTCTAGTGTTAATGTTACAGTTAGGTTTAGGTATATGTTTACCCATAGGGCTAGTTTTAGTTTTTAGTTTAGGGTTAGGGTCCCGCTTAGACCTAGGGTTAAATTTAGGGTCAGAATAAGGGTTAGGGATAGGCTTAGGGTTTGGGTTAGAGTTAGAGATAGAATGGGGACTAGGGTTAGTACTAGTAATAGAGTTAGGGTTTGGGGTAGGCTAAGAATTAGGGTTAGGTCTAGGGTAGCATTAGGGTGAGGGTTGACATAGGGTAAAGGGATAGGGTTAGAGCTAGGGTTAGGGTAAAGATTAGTGTTAGCATTAGGGTTAAAACTAGGGTTAGGGCTATTGCTAATGAAAGACCTGGCATGACGATTAGGGCTAGTTTTAGGATTAGGGTTAAGGCTGGGTTTAGTGTTAGGGTTAGTTTTAGGATTAGGGTGATGTTTAGAGCTAAGTTTAGTTTTAGAATCAGAATCAGGGCTATTATTAGTTGTATGATTAGGTTTAGGACTCAAATTAGGGCTAGGGTAAGGGCTAGGCATAGTGTTAGGGTTTGGTTTAGGTTAAGGTTAGGATTAGAGCTGTAGCTCAGTTTTGATTGAATGCTATGGCTATGGTGAGGATAGTTTTCAAATTAGCATTAATATTAGGGCTAGTGTTAGGTTCAGGTTTAGGTTTTAGTTTAGGGTTGGATTTAGAGTGAGGGATAGATCTAGGTTTAGGGCTAGGGCTAAGATTGGGGCTAGGGTTCGGTATTGGCTTTCGGTCATGGGAAGGGATAATGTTAGAACTAGGGAGAGGGCTAGGCCAAGAGTTAGGGTTAGTCTTAGGGTTAGGGCGACATTTGGTCTAGTATTAGAGCTAGGTTTAGTATTAGGGCTAGGCCTTTGTTTAGGGCTAGGCATTGGTTTAAGGCTAGGGTTAGAATTAGGGTTAGGGTACAGTATGATATTATAGCCAGGTAAATGGCTAGGGTGAGGGTTCAGTTTAGGGTTAGGCCTAGTGATAGTGTTATGGTTCGGATTAAGGCTAGGTTTATGGCCAGGTTTAAGGCTAAGGCTAATGTTACTTCTAGAGTTATAGTTATGGAAAATTTCAGGTTTAGGTTTATGGCTATGAATAGTGTACATTTTAGGTTGAGTGTTAGGGTCATTTTTGGTGATAGGGGTATTTTTATGGTCAGAGTAACTGTTAGGGTTTGTTTAGGTGAAGGTTTAGGGTTAGGGCTCAAATTAGGTTTGGATTATATTTAGGGTTAGGATAATGGATATGGTTAGGTTTAGGGTTTAGGTTAGGTTTATGGTAATGAATAGGGTTAGGGTTATGTTTAGAGTTAGGGTTATCCTAGGATTAGTATTATGGTAGGTTTAAGATTAAGGTAATAGATAGGATTAGAGCTAGATTTAGTGCTGGGGTATAGTTAGGATTAAGGCTAGGGTTAGGATTAGGTTTAGAGTTAGGTTTAAAGCTGGTATTTGGGTTAGGTTTAGGGGTACATTTTAGATTAGGTTAGGGTTAGGGTAGGGCTATGGCTAATATAAGAACTAGGGTTACGATTTGGGCTAGTTGTTAGGGTTAGGGTTAGGGCTAGGTCTAGTGTTAGGGTTAGGTTATGATTAGAGTGATGATTTGAAATACGGTTTGTGTTAGGGTCAGAGTCAAGGTCAGTGTTAGTTTTAGGGTTATGGATAACACTAGAAATAACATGTTAGAATTAAGGCTAGGTTTAGGGCTAGGATGAGGCTTTCAGTTAGGTTAAGTTTCTTGTTTTAGTTTGGTTTAGGTTATGATTTAAGTTTAGGGCTTGATTCAGCATTAGGGTTAGGGATTGGGTTAGAATAATTAATAAGGTTAGGTTTAGTGTTCAGGTTAGTTTTAGGAAATGGATAGGGTTAGTGTTAGAGATAGGTTTAGTGTTAGGCCTAAGGTTAGCATTTGGATTAGGCTTATGTTTAGGGTAATGGATAGGTTTAGGGCTAGGGTTATGGTTAGGATTAGGGCTAGGGTTAGGGTAAGGGTTAAGCCTAGGGTTAGTGTTAGGGTTAGGTTTAGGGTAAGTGTTAGGGTTTGAGCTATGGTTAGGGCTAGGGCAATGGTTAGGGTTAGTGTGACATCTAGGTTTAGGGTTAGGTTTAAGTTAGAGCTAGATTTAGCATTAGGGTTAGGGTTGTGTTTAGGGTAATGGATAGAGTTAGAACCAGGGTTTGGTCTTGGTTATAGTTATTATTAGGACTAGGTTTAGGGTTAGGTTTAGGGTTAGGTCTAGATTTATATTTGGGAACGGGTTAGTGTTTGAGGTAGTGTTAGGGTTAAGGCAAGGGTTATGGTTAGGGTTAGGTCTAGGGTTAGGGTTATGGTTATACTTAGAGATAGGTTTTGTGTGAGGTTTTGGTCAAATATTAGGGTTATATGTAATGTATGACCTAGTGTTAGGGTTATGACTAAGTCTATTTTTAGTGTTATGGCTAGATTTGTGGTTAACATAATGTTTAGAGCTAGGATTTGTGTTACAGAAAGGGGCAGTGTTTGGGTTATGGTTATGGCCAGAATTAGGACTAGGTTTATGTCTACAGGTAGAGGTAGTGTTTGGGTTAGGTTAAGGGTTATTGTGAGAGCTAAGGATAGGCTTTTGTTTAGTTCTAGAGCTAGAGTTATGGCTATATTTAGGATTAGGTTTTTGTCTAGGTTGAGTGTTAGGGTTAGGTTTAGGTATAGGTTTAGCCATAGGACTTGTGTTAGGGTCAGGTTTAATCCTAGGATTAGAGTTAGGGTCAGATTAAGGGTCAGGGTCAGGGTTAGGATTTGGGTTAGGGTTAGAGCTAGAATGTGGGCTAGGATTAGAACTAGTAATACTGTTATGGTTTGTAGTAGGCTAAGGATTAGGGTTAGGACTAGGGTAGCATTAGGGTGAAGGTTTGGCTTAGGGTAAGGGATAGGGTTAGAGCTAGGTTTAGGTATAAGTCTAGGTTTTGTTTAGGGTTAGGTTTAAAGCTAGGATTAGGTCTCAGATTACCGCTAGCTTTTCTTTTAGCACAGGGCTATGGCTAATGGAAGAACAGGTGTTATGATTAGGGTTAGTTTTAGGGTTAGGTGTAGGGCTAGGTTTAGTGTTCGGGTTAAGTTTAGTGTTATTGTGATGTTTAGAGCCAGGGTTATTGTTTGGGTCTTAGTCAGGGTCAGAGTAAGTTCTATAGTTAGGGTTAGGACTCAAATTAGGGCCAGGGTTAGGGCTAGGTATAAGCTTAAGTTTTAGTTTAGGTTAAGAATTAGCGTTAAGCCTATGACTCAGTTTTGTTTGAGTACTAGGACTAGGTTTAGTCTAGTTTTTCAATTAGCATTAGGGTTAGGGCTAGTGTTAGGGTGAGGTTTATACTTAGGATTAGCGTTTGATTGAGGTTAGGGTTAGGTCTAGGTATAGGGCGAGGCCGAAAATAGGAATGGGTTTGGGGCTAGGTTTTGGTATAGGCTTTGTGTTATGGTAAGGGATAGACTTAGAACCAGGGTTAGTGGTAGGGTGAGAGTTAGGGTTAGGGTTAAAGTTAGGGTTAGGTTTAGGAATAAATTTGTGCTAACATCAGCGCTAGGGTTATTGTTAGGGCTAGGCCTACGTTTAGGGCTAGGATTAGGGTTAGGATTAGTGTAAGGTATGATATTATAGCTAGGTTAGGGGCGAGGTACAAACTAGGGTTATGGCTATGGTTAGGGTTAGGGTTGGTTGAAGGCTAGGTTTAGGGCTAGGATTAGGGCTGGGTTTAGGGCTATGTTTAGGGCTAGGAATCGGTTTCGGTTTTGTGTTAGGGTTAGTGTTAGAATTAATACTATGGCTAATGTCAGGTCTAGCTTTATGCTTAGGGTTAGTTTTAGGGTTATGTTCATGTCTAGTTTAAGTATTAAGTTTTAGGTTGAGGGTTAGGGTCAGGTTTAGAGATAGGGTTATTTTTATGGTTACTGTCATGATTAATGTTTGAGTTAGGTTAAGTTTTGGATCAGGGCTTTCATTAGCATTAGGGTTAGTTTTAATATTAGGGTAATGTTTATGTTTAGGTTTATGTTTCAGGTTATGTTTAGTATAATGGACAAAGTTAGGGTTAGAGATAGAGTTAGGGTTATCCTAAAATCAGTATTAGGGTTAGGGTTATGGTTAGGGAAATGGATAGTGTTAGAGTTAGGGTTAGGGCTAGGATTATGGTTAGGATTAAGGCTAGGGTTAGGTTTAGGGTCAGGGCAAGTTTTAATGATAGGGTTGGGTTTAGGGTAATGATTAGGGCTCTGGTTAGGGTTAGGATTAAAACATGTATAGGGCTCAGATTAGTGCTAGGTTTTGGGTTAGGCCTAGCCCTATGTTAGACCTAGCCCTAACACTGACCCTAGGTTAGGGCTAGGATTAGGGCTACAACTAACATAAGAACTAGTGTTGTGATTAGGGCTACTTTTAGGGTTAGGTTTAGGGGTAGGTTTAGTTTCAGGGTTTGGTATAATTTTAGGGTGAACTGAGAGCTATAGTCAGTGTTAGGGTCAGAGTCATGGTCAAGGTTAGTTTTAGGGTTAGGGTAGGACTTGAATTAGGGCTAGGCTTAGGGATAGTTGTGAATTAGGTTTTGGTTTAGTTAAGGGTTAGAGTTAAGGCTATAGCTCGATTTTTTAAGGCTAGGACTAGGTTATAGCTAGTTTTAGGCTTAGCATTAGTTTTAGAGCCAGATTTAGTGTGAGGTTTAGGTTTAGGGTTGGAATTAGATTGAGAGATATGGTTAGATCTAGGGTTAGTGGTAGGACTAGGTTTAGGCTAAGGGTAGAGCAAGTGTTAGGGTTATGATAAGGAATAGGGTTAGAACTAGGAATAGGGCTAGGGTGATAGTTAGAGTTAGTATTAATGCTAGTGTTAGGATTAGGGTTAGGGCTAAATTAGGGCTAGGATCAGGTGTAGGATTATTGTAAGGGTTAAATCTAGGGTTAGAGTTAGGGTTAGATTTAGGGGAAGGGTTGGGGTTATATCTAGGTTTAGATATAGGGCTTGGGATAAAATTAGGGATAGGGCTAGAGTTAGGGTTCCGTTTAGGATCAAGACTAGATTTAGGGCTAGAAAGAGGGCTAGCATTTGTGTTAGGTTTCTGGCAAAAATTAGGGCTAAGGCTAATGTCAGGTCTAGGATTATGGTTAGGTAGAGTTTTAGGGTAAGGTTTATGGCTAGGTCTATATACAGAGGTAGGTTTAGGGTAAGGTTGAGGTTTAGACCTAGGGGTATTATAATGGTCAGGTCAGGTTTGGGGCTTGGATTAGGTTGAAGTTTAGCATTAATGGTCAAATTAGCATTAGGGTTAGAGTTATGGTTTGTGTAAGGGATAGGATTATATTTTGGCTTCAGGTTAGGTTTAGGGTTCATGTTAGGTTTGGTAAATTGATAGGGTTAGGGTTAGGCCTAGTGTTAGCATTACGTTGATGGTTATTGTTTGGGTAATTGATCAATTCAGATCTATGGATAGGGCTAGGATTATTTTTAGGATTAGGGCTAGAGTTAGTTTAGGGTAATGTTTAAGGATACTGTTAGGGTTAGGATTAAGATTAGGATACAGGTTAGGGTTTAAGCTAGGGTTAGTGCTAAGGCTAGGGTTAGGTGTAGGTTTAGGTCAAGGGTTACGGTTAGTATTAGGGTTAGGGTTAGGGTTAGTATTAGGGTTAGGGCTAGGGTTAGAGTTAGTGTTAGGCTTAGTTTTTTCTTACCGTTAGGTTAAGTATAAGGCTCATGGATTTAGTAAGTGTTAGGTATAGGTTGAGTGTGGGCTAGGGTATGTTTACCATAAGGATTAAGTTTTAAGCTGGGTTAGGGTTTGAGCTAGAGTTAGACCTATGGCAATTGTTAGGTTTAGTGTTAGGTCTAGGGTTAGTTTTCTGGTTATGGTTAGGGTTATGGTTAGGGTTATGGCTAGGGTTATCAATAGGGTTGGGTTTAGGGTTAGTGTAATGTGTATGTTCAGATCTAGGTTTAGGGATAGGATTAAGTTTAGGGTTAGGGATAGGGTTAGGGTTAGAGTTAGGGATAAGTTTAAATTTATATTTAGGCAATAGTTAGTCATTGAGTAAATTTAAAACTAAGGCTACAGTTAGGGTTAGGATTAGGGGAGGGTTAGGGTTAGTGTTACACCTAGGGCGAGGTTTAGGCCTAGGATTCACTCTAGGTATTGTGTTAATTTAAGGTGTAGGGTTAGGGCTATGGGTAATGTAGGAGCTAGGATTAGGCTTAGGGTTAGTTGTAGAGTTAGGGTTATGGCTAGGTCTAATATTAGGATTAGATTTTCAATCAGGGTCAGGTTTAGAATTAGCTTATTGTTAAATTCATGGTCCATGTTCAGGTTAGTGTTAGGGTTAAGGTTAAAGCCAGAATTAGGACTAGGTTTATGTCTAGGGTTAGATTTTGCATTAGGTTAAGGGTTATTGTTAGGGCTAAGGCTAGGTTTTTGTTTAGGTCTTGGGCCAGGTTTAAGGCTACATTTAGGATTAGGTTTAGGTCTAGGGCTAGTGGTAGAGTCAGGTTTAGTATAAGTTTACTGGTAGGGCTAGTGTTAAGGTTTGGTCTAGGGTTAGAATCAGGATTATACCTAGGGTTAGTGTTATGGTCAGAATAAGGGTCAGGGTTAGGGTTAGGGTTTTGGATAGGTTAGAGCTAGAATGAGTGCTAAGCTTACGAATATTAATAGGGTTACAGTTTTGACTAGCCTAAGAATTAGCAATAGGTCTATGGTTACCATTAGGGTTAGGGTTTTGCTTAGGTTTAGGGATAGTGTTAGAGCTAGTGTTAGGGGTAGGGTTAGGATTAGTTTTAGTGTTAAAGCTAGGTTTAGGTATGTGATTATGGCTAGTTTTGGGGTTAGCATTAGGGCTTGGGTTAGGGCAATGAATAATGTAAGAATCAGGGATACAATTTAGGTAGATTTAAGGTTAGTGTTTAATATTAGTGTTTATGGTTAGGTTTAAGGTTAGGGTGAATTTAGAGCTAGGGTTATTGTTAGGTAGGAGTCAGAAACGGGGTTAGTTTTAGGATGAGGACTCAAATTAGGGCTAGATTTACTGTTAGGGTTTGGTTTAAGGTAAGTCTAGTGTTTCAGAGAAAGGGTGAGTGTTAGGGTATAAGTCAGGATCAGGGTTAGATTTAAGATTAGGGTTAGGACTCGAATTAGTGCTAGGATTTGTTCTAGGTGTAATTTAGGGTTTGTTTTAAGTTAAGGTTAAGGTTAGGTCTATTGCTTGGTTTTGTTTTAGTTCCAGGGTTAGGTTTAGCGCTAGTTTTATGATGAGTATTAGGGTTAGGTCTACTGTTAGTGTTAGGCTTAGACTTATGATTATGGTTATATTTCGAGTTAGTCTTAGATCTGTGGTTAGGTTAGGACTAAGGATAGGGAAAGTGTTAGGGCTAGGGTTAGGGCTAAGTTTAGAGTTAAGGTGAGGGATAGGATTAGAACTTGGACTAGGGCTAGTGTGAGAGTTAGAGTTTTTCTTAGGTCTAGGATTAGGGTTATGTTTGGATAGCGGTTAAGTTAAGGCCAGTATTAGGGCTAGAGTTAGTGTTCAGTTTAGGCCTAGTGATAGGGTTATGGTTAGGTTTTTGTTTAGGATAAAGGATGGCATTATAGCTAGGTTTAGAGGTAGGGTTAAGTTTAGAGTAGGGATAGTCCTAGGTGAAGAGTTAGGGTTATGATTAAGGCTAGGTTTAGGACTAGGATGAGGGCTAGTGTTTTGTTTGTTTTTGTTTTTTGGGGGTTTAGGGGTAGAATGAGGGCTAAGGCTAATATCATGTCTAGGGTTATGGTTAAATATAATTTTAGGGTTAATATTAGGTCTACATCTAGTGTAAGTTTTAGGCTTAGTGTAAGGGTCAGGTTTAGAACTAGGGGAAATTTTAAGATTAGGGTCAAGGTTAAGGTTTTGTTTAAGTTAGGATTTATGTTTAGGGCTTGAATTAGCATTAGTGTTAGAGTTAGGGTAATGATAGGGTTTAGTTTAGGGTTCAGGTTAGGTTTGGGTAACTGATAGGGTTAGCATTAGCAATAGGGTTAGGTTTAGGCTTAGGGTTAGCATTAGGGTATGGGTTATGGTTATGGTAATGGGTTGGATTACAGCTTAGTTTAGAACTAGGGTTAAGGTTAAGAATAGGTCTTGAGTTATGCTTAGGTTTAGGTTTATAACTAGGGTTAGGTTTAGTGTTATGGTTAGTGTAAGTGTTGGTTTTGAGCTAGGGTTGTGGCTAGGGTGAGAGTTAGTTTTAGGGTTAGGTCTAGGGATAGGATTGTGGTAGAGCTAGTGTTAGGGTTACGGTTAGGGCTAGGTTTATCATTAAGTTTAGGTTGAGGATTAAGGTAATGGATAGGGTTAGATATAGGGTTAGGGTTAGGGTTAGATTTTGTTTAGAGATAGGATTAGGGCTTTGGTTATGTTTAGGTTTACAGTTAGGTTTAGTGTTTGAGTTAGGGTTAAGGCTATGGTGAGTGTTAAATTTAGAATTATGTCTAGGGTCATTTTTCCAGTTAGTTTAACCTAACACTAGACCTAGTCCTAACCCCAATCCTATAGCTAGCCCAAATCGTAACCCTAATCCATACATTGGTTGCAACTTTAAATCTAGCCCTAACTCTAACCAAAACCTAGCTCTGAACTGAGACCTAACCTTAGCTTTAACGCTTATACTAATTCTAACACTAGCCCTAACCCTAACCCTAAACATAGCCCTAACCCTAGCTCTAACCCTATCCCTTACCCTAATTTAACCCTAACCCTAATGATAACACTAGTCTTAACCCTAATCCTTACTTTAACCCAAACCGTAATCTTATTAGTAGTCCTAAACTTAGCCCTCATTCTAGCTCTAACCATAACCCAAACCTGACACTTATTCTTACCCAAATGGTAACCGTATGTCTAACCCTGACCCTAACCTTATATTGAACCCTAAAACTAGCACTAGCAATAAACCTATACCTAAACCTAACCCTAATACTAGCCCTAACCCTAACCCTAACCCTATCACTAATCCTATCCCTTACCCTAAGCCAAACCCTAAGCTAACCCTAGTCCTAACCCTAATCCTTAGCCTAACACAAATCATAACTTTATTACTAGTCCAAATCCTAGCCATCATTCTAGTTACAACCATAACACAAACATTCACCCTAACCCTGACCCTAACCATAAACCAAACTCTAACATTAGCCCTCTCCATAAACCTATACCTAAACCTAACACTAACACTAGCCCTAGACATAAATGTAATCCTAAATCTAGAAATATCTCTCACCCACATGTGAAACAAAAACCTAGGCCTACCCCTAATGATAACCCTTAACCTAACTCAAACACTAACACTATATCTAGACCTAACCAATCCTAATTTAGACTCTATCCCTAACCCTAATCCTAATCCAAATACAGACCCTGACACTAACACTAACTTAGCTTTAAAACTGTCCCTAACCAAAGCGTAAACCTAACACTAGACCTAGCCATAACCCCAGTCCTTATATACCCATAGCCCTAAATCTAGCTCTAAACCTAACACAAAATCTAGCCCTAATCCTAGGCCTAAACCTAGCTCTAAGCATAACCCTAACCCTAATCGTATCCCTCACGCTAATCCTAAACCTCATTTTAGACCTAAACCTAGCTAAAACCCTAACCCTAACTCTAAACATAACCCTAGCCCTATACCTAAACCTAACGCTAACACTAGCCCTAATCATAATGTTAATACGAGCCCTAATACTATCTCTATAATTATCCATTACAATAAACCTAACCCTAAACCTAATGATAACCATAGCTCTAGCTCTAACTGTAAACCTAATCCTAGACCTAACCCTAAACCTAACCCTCATCATAGCACTAACACTAGATCAAATCCTAAACTATACTCTAACTAACCCTAGCCCAAACCCTAACACTAACCCTAAACCTAAAACTACCCCTAACCCTAACTTGACACCTAACCCTATCCATTAACCTAACTCTAAAAGTAACCTTAGCCCTAACCCTAACTCTAAACCTATCCTTAACTGTAAATCTAACCCTAGACACAACACTAAACCTAACTCTCACTGTAGCACTAACCCTAGCTCAGAACCTAACCTATATCCTAAACCTAACCCAAACACTAACTCTAGCCCTAGCCCTAACCCTAACCCTAACTCTAGCCCTAATTTTAACCAAAACAGGAGCCCTAACCCTAGCTCTAATGCTATGCATTACCCTAACAGTAAACATAACACAAATGCTTACCTTAGGCCTAAACCTAACCCTATAAATAAACTTAACCATACCCATTATCCTAATCTTAACCTGAATACTATAATTAAACCTATCCATTGCCCTAAACCTAACTCTATCCCAAAGCCTAATTTGAGACCTAACCCTAAAACTTAACCTAACCCATTACCAAAACCTGAAGCTGACCTTAAAAAAATACCTAATTCTAAATTTGACCCTTACCCTAAACCTAACCCTTATACAAAACCTAGCCATGAAACTAACCCTATAACTAACCCTAGCCATCATTATCCCTACCCCTAAAATTTGCCATAAACCTAAAAAAAGCCCTAGCCCTCATCCTAACACCAAATCTAGCCTTAACTCTAGCCCTAACCCTAAACAAAAACCTAGCCCTAGCCCTAACAATAACCCTTAATTTAACCCAAACACTAACTCTACCCCTAGACCCAACCCTAGTCCTAATGCTGGACATAATCATAAACCTAACCCTAACCGAAACACTGACCCTTACCCTAACACAAACTCTAGCTCAAAACCTTTTTCTAACCAAAAACCTAACCCTAAACCTGATCTAGTCGTATCACTAATGTTAAATCTAGCCATAACCATAAGTCAAAGCCTACCTCTACCTCTCTACATTACTCTAACCATAACCATAACCCTAATGTTAATCCTAGCCCTAACCATAACCCTGACTCTAACCCTAAACCCCGTCCTAGTGCAAATCTCAGATCAATCTCTAACCCTTAAATATTAGCTAATGCTAACACTAACCCTTGGCCTAAACCTAACCTTAACCTTAACCCTAGCCCTAATCCTAACCTTAACCCTAGCCATAACGGTAGCTCTAACGCTACCCATTATCCTAACTCTAAACCTAACCCTAATGATAACCCTAGCCCTAACAGTAAATCTACTCTAACACTAACCCTAGATATAGCCATAAACCTCAACCTTGTCATAGACCTAACCCTAGCTCAAATCCTAACCATTACACTAAAACTAACCTTACACCTATCGATAACACTACCCTTAAGCCAAAACCTAATACTAACCTTAACCATAGTCCGACATCAAACCCTTTCCAATACCCTAAAACTAATGATAAACCCAGCCCTAATCCTAACATTAACCTTGAGCCTAACTGTAACTATAAAGTAGGCATAACCCTAAAATTAACGTTTGCCCTAGTGCTAACCCTAGATCAAACCCTAAACCGTACCCTAAACCTTAACCTAACGCTATCCCTTGGCCTAACCCTAACCCTAACCCTACCTCAAGCCCTAATACGAACCATAATCCTTGCCCTAACCCTAGTTCTAATCCTCTCCATTACCCTAAACATAACCCTTACTCTAATGCTAACCCTAGGCTAAACCTAACACATTCAATATCTCTAACCCTATCTATTATGCAACACCTACCCTAAACCCAAAACCTAACCCTATCATACCATATCCCTAACCTAATGCTAATTTGAGCCTTAATCCTAAACCCTACTCTAAACCAAAACAGAAACCTGATTCTAACCCTAATCATACCCCCAGCTCTAAATTCAACCCTTATCCTAGACCTAGCCATAAATCTAACCCTCAATCTATCCCTAAACGTAACCCTAGATCTGACACTAGCCCTAGCCCAAATTCTTGCCATAACACTAAACAAGCCCTAGCCCTCATTCTAGCCCTAAACCTAGCCTTATTTCTAACCCAAAACATAATCCTAGCCCTAACCATAATTCTGAACTTCGACCTAGCCCTAACACTAGCTATAACCCCATCCCTTCCCCTAAACCTAACCCTATCCCTAAAACTAAACCTAAGCCTAAAACTAGGCCTAAACCTAGCATAAAGCCTAGACTTAATCCTACCCCTAATTTAGCCCTAAACTTAACCTAACTGTAGCCCTATTACTAACTATAACTCTCACCCTAGTCCTAGTTCTATCCCCAACCGTTACCATAACCCTAAATCTTGCCCAAACTTTAGCACTAACCCAAGCCCTAGCCCTAATCCTACATCTAATCCTAACTCTAAATGTAACCCTAAACTTAAGCCTAAATCTCTCACTAATACAAGCTATAACACTAACACTAATCCTAAAACTAGCCCTAACCTAGACCAAGCCCTACAACAAAACAGAGCCATAGCCTTAACCATAACATTTAACCTAAACCAAACCCTAAGCCTACACCTAGCCCTAAAACTAGCTCTAATTTGAGTCCTATCCCTAACTCTAAAACTAACCCTGACCTTTATTCTGACCCTACACTAACTCTAGCTCTAATCATGACCCAAAATCTAAACTGAACCCAAACACTAGACCTAGCCCTAACCCTAACCCTAAAACTAGCCCTAATCATAACCCTGGTTATTACATTAGCTGTAGCCCTAACCCTAGCAGTACCCTAACCCCAAACCTATCCTAATCAGATTCCTAACACTAGCTTTAACACTAAAATAACTGTAACCCTAGACCTAACACTTACCCTAAATCTAATGCTAACCCTAACCCTTCAAATAACCCAAAACCTAACACTAAACTTAGCCCTAATCCTAACACTAACCCTAGCTGTGAACCTACCTCTAATCCTATCATTATCTTAACCTTAACCCTAACCCTAATGCTAACCCTCGGATAACCCTAACCCTATTCCTAACCCTAAGCCAATCCATTACACTAAAACTAACCTGAACCCTAAACCACACCATATCCATAAAACTAATCCTAACCTTAAATCTAATGCTAATTTGAGCCTTAACCTTAAACATTAACCTAATCCAACCCGAAACACTGTACCTTACCCTAAAAATGCCCCTAGCTCTAAACCTTACCCTAAATCTTAACCTACCCCTTACAATATACCTAGCCATAACCCTAACCCTAAAACTATCTATAACCATAATCCTAGACCTGATGTTAGCCGGAGCACAAATGAAGCCCTAAACCTAACACAAACCCTAGCCCTAATCCTAGCTCTAAACTTAGCTTTAATCCTAAGCCTAACCCTAACACCAGCCCTAACCATAAATTTAACCGTCCCCCTATTTCTAACCCTAGCAATATCATCATGCCTAACCATAACCATAACCCTAACCCTAGCCATGCTAGGCTTAGCCTTAATACTAACCCTAGATCTAAACCTAGCCCTAATAAAGCCCTAACCCTAACCCGACCAAACCCTAACCTGAACACAAACTCTAACTCTCGCCCTAGCCCGATCACTAGATCTAACCCTATACCTTATGATAACCCAAACCGCAGCCATAACCTTGATTTAACCCTAACTCTAAATCTAACCCTAACCATGAGCCTAAACCATACCCTATGACTAGTTTAACTCTAATGCTAATTTGAAAACAAGCCCTAACCCTACCCCTAGCGCTCAAGCAAAACCGAGCCATAACACTGACACTAACACTTAACCTAAACCATAGCCTAAAAATACACCTAGCCCTAACACTAGCCCTAATTCAAGTCCTAAACCTAACCTTAGAACTAATACTAACCCAAACTCTGACCCTAACACTGACCCATCACTCTATCCCTAAACCTAATCCTAACACTACACCTAGCCCTAAACCTAACCCTAAACTAACCCTAATTGTATTGCCAGTTCTAACATTAGCCATAACCCTAAATCTAACACAAAACCTAGCCCTAATCCAAGGCCTAATCCTAGCTTTAACCATAACCCTAGCCCTAACCCTAACCCTATCCCTAGTCTTAACCCTAGCTCTAACCCTATCCCTTATGCTAAGACAAACTCTCACCCTATTGCTACCCTAGTCCTAACCCTAATCTTAAACCTACTCCAAACCCTAACTTTATTACAAGACCTAACACTAGCCCTCATTCTAGCTCTAAACTTAACCCAAACCCTAACCCTAACCCTGACCCTTATTCTGACTCTAACACAAAAGCTAGGATTAAAACTGACCCTAACCCTTATTCAAAACATAACACTAGCCCTACCAGTAACACTATAACTAAAATTAACACCAACACTAGCCCTAGACCTAAACCTAATTCTAAATATAGCCATAATCCTAGCCTTAGCTCTAACAATAACCCTTAACCTAAACCAAACCCTAACCCTACCCCTGGACTTAGCCCTAGTCCACGTTCTGGACCTAAACCTAATCCTAACCTGAACCCTGACACTTACCATAACAAAAACCCTAGCTCTAAACCTTATCCTAACCCAAAAACTAACACTAACACTTGAAAAAACCTAAATCTAGCCATAACCATAACTCTAGCTCTTAAATTACTAATACACCTAACACTAGCCCTAAACCTAAACCTAAGCATAACTCTAACACTAAATCTAGCCCTAACCCTAACCCTACCCTCATCCTAGCTCTAACCCTAGCTAAAAACCTTAACCTTACCATAAACATACCCCTAGCCCAAAACCAAAACCTCACCCAAATCCTAGACCTAAACCTAACCTTAACCATAGCACAAACCCTAGTTCTAACTCTATCCACTACATTAACCATAACACTAAACCTAATGCTAACCCTAGCCCTAACCCTGTTACTAATCCTACCCTACCCCTGACTGTAAGCCTAACCCTCACTACAACCCTATTAATACCTCAATTCCTAACCCTTAAACTTAAGCTAACCGTAACTCTAACCAAAGGCCTAATCCTAACCTAACCTTAGCCTAGTCCTAACCTAAACCCTAGACATAACCCTAGCTATAACCCTACACATTACCCTAACCCTAAACGTTACCCTAATGATAATACTAGACCTAAAGCTAAACATAACCTAAACATAAACATAAATCTAACCCTAGAACTAGCAATGAACCTAACCCTAAACCTAACCTAAGCTATCTCAAATCCTAAACCTAACCCTAAACCTAACCTAAACTCTAACCTTAACTTATCCATAAATCTAACCTGACATCTAAATCTATTACCCTAACTCTAATGATAACCCTAGCCCTAACCCTAACACTAACCCTAACACTACCCATGACCATAACCCTAGCACTAACCTTACCTTAGCACCAACCCTAACTCAAACCCTAAACCATTTCTGAAACCTAATCCTAACTCTAAACCTCACACTAACCCTGACCATAACACTAACTCTAGCACTATTCCTAACCATCACCATAGCACTAACCCTAGTTCTAACCCTATAAATTAGCCTAATGATACCATAATGCTAATACTAACTCTAGGCCTAAACCTAAACCTATCATAAACCAAAACCATTTCTATTACTCTAAACCTAACCTGAACCCTAATCCTAACCCTATCAATTACCCTAACCTTAACTCTAACCTTAGTGCTAATTTGAGCCCTAAATCTAAACCTTATCCTAACCCAAACCCAAAGCCTGACCATGACCCTAATAATATGCCTAGCTCTAAACCTGACCTTTCCCTAAATGTAACACTTAAATTTGACCTAGCCATAATCCTAACCCTAAGGCTCTCCTTAACTGTAAAGCTAGACCTGACTTTAGCCATAACCCTAATTCTTGCCCTAAACCTAACTCAAAACCTATCCCTAATCCTAGTGTTAAACCCAGCCTTAATCCTAACCCAAACCATAACCCTAGCCCTAACCCTAAAGCTAATCATAAAACTAGCCCTAACCCTAACCATAGCACTAAAACAAACTGAGCAACAGGCCTAACACTAAACCTTAACTTAAACCAAACACTAACACTACACCTAGAAGTAACCCTGGCCCTAATTCAAGTCCTAATCCTAACCTTAAAAATAACCCGGAACCTGACTCATATTCTAACACTGTCTCCAGCTATAAATATCAATCTAACTTGAAACCTAAACCTACCAATGACCTTCCCCTAATCTAACCCTAAAACTAACCCTAATTGTACCCCTAGTTCTTATATTTGTCATTGTTCTAACCCTAGGCTTAAACCTCATACAAAAACTAGCCCTAATCTGAGCCGTAAACCTAGTTTTAACCCTAACCATAACCCTAACCCTAACCCTAGCCCTAAACCTATGTCTAACCCTATCACTTACCCTTAGCAAAACCCTAATTTTAATGGTAACCCAAGACCTATTCCTAATTCTTAGGCTAAACAAATATAAACCCTATTAATAGTCCTAATCCTAGATCTAATTCTAGCTCTAAACCTATCCAAAATCTTAAACCTAACCCTGACCATTATTCTGACCATAACAAATCCAGAGGTCTAAACCTGAACCTAACCCTAAACCAAACCCTAACACTAGCCTTACTGGTAACCTTATACCTAAACCTAACCCTACCATTATTGCTAGATCTAAACCTAATTCAAAATCTAACCTTAACTTTAGCTCTACACCTAAACAAAAACCTAGCCTTAGCCCTCACAATAACCCTTAACCTAACCCAAACACTACCTCTACATCTAGACATAAACCTAGTTCTAATTCTAGCCATAACACTAACCCAAACACTGTCCCTTTCTGTAACACAAATCCTAGCTCTAAATTTTAGACTAACAAAAATCTAGCCATAACCCCAACAATAGACCTAGCCATAACTGTAGACCTAACTCTAGCTATAATCCTATTTATTACCTTAAACCTAACCCTAAGTCTATCCATAACCCTAATCCTATTCATTACCATAAACCTAACCTGAACCCTAAACCTAACCATATCCATTATCCTAACCATAAACATAAACCTAATCTAATTTGAGCCCTAACCCTAAACCTTAACCTAAAAAAAACCCTAACCTTTACCCTGACCCTAATAATACCCTATCTCCAAAAGTGACCCTAACCCTCAACATAAACCTTACACTATACATAGCCATAAACCTAACCATGAAACTATCCTTAACCATAACCCTAGACCTAACATTAGCCCAAGCCCTAATGTTAGCCCTAGCTCTAATGTTCGCCCTTATGCTAAAAAAAAACCTTAATCCTAACCCTAAACCTAACCTTAACCCAAACACTAACCCTAACACTTGGCCTAACCCTAAAGTGAATCCTCACCAAAGCCCTTAACCTAGCTATAATATCATACCGTACCCCAACCCTAATTGTATCCCTGCCCTAATCCAAGGCCTAGCCCTAATACTAAACCTAGCTGTAATCCTAAACCTAATTTAGCCCTAACCCAAAATCTAATCGTATTCCTACCCCTAAGACTAACTCTAAATCTTGCCCTAGCCCTAGCCCTAGTTCTAGAATTATCCCTTAGTATGACTCAAAGCCTAGCCCTACCCCAGGCCAAATCTTATCCCTAGCCCCAAACTTAGATCTAACCATCACTCTAAATCTAACCCTAACCTAAAACCTAAACCTCACCCTAACACTAGCCCTAATCCTAATGCTAATTTGAAAACTATCCTTCACCATAAACATAGCATTCAAGCAAAACTGAGCTACAGCTCTAATCCTAAACCTTAACCTAAATCAAAACCTAACACTACTCCTAGCCCTTACCCTAGCCCTAATTTGAGTCCTAAACCTAACCGTACAATTAATAATGACCCTGACTCTGATCCTAAAACTAACCTTAGCTCTAAACATCACTCTAACCCTAAACCTAACCCGAACACTAAATTTAGCCCTAACCCTAATTCTAAAACTAGCCCTAATCATAATGCCATGTCTTACATTAGCAATAACCCTAACACTAACACAAAACTTAGCCTTAATCTGAACCCTAACCCTAGCTTTAACCCTAATGCTAACACTAACCCTAATCCTAAACCTAGCTCTAACTCTATCACTAACCCTATGCCAACCCTCACCCTAATGCTACCCTAGACCTAACCCTAATACTTAGCTTACCCCAAAACCTAACTCTATTACTAGTCCTAACCCTATGCCTCATTCTATATCTAACACTAACGCAAACCCTAAGTCTATCCCTGACCCTTATTCTGAACCTAACACTAACCCTAGGTCTAAGCCTGACCCTAACCCTAAACCAAACACTAACCCTAGCCCTACATGTAAACCAATACCTAAACCTAACCATAACATTAACATTAGACCTAAACCTATTCCTAAGTATAGCCATAACTCTAGCCATAGCCCTAAACAAAATCCTAACTCCAGCACTAACAATAACCATTATTCTAACACAATGACTAACAATACCCCTAGAACTAACCTTAGTAAAATTGTGTTCCTAACAGTAAATCCAATGCTAACCTGAACACTGACCATTACCCTATCACAAACCCTAGCTCTAAACCTTATCCTAACCCAAAACATACCCTAAAACTGGACCTATCCATAACCCTAAACTTAAAACTAGCCATAACCATAATCCTAGTTCTTACGTTACCCATAGTCCTAACAATAGCCATAAACCTCCCTCCAAAACTTAGCCCTAAATGTAGCACTAAAACTAGCTTTAAACCTAATCCTAAACTTAGCTCTACCCCTAACCCTCACACTTGCCTAGCCCTAAAATTAGCTCAAACTCTCTTACCCCAAATGTAACCCGAAACTTAACCATAACACTTGCCCTAATCCTAACTCTAACCATAGCACAAATCCTACCTCAAATTCTATCTATTACCTTAAATATAACCCTAACACTAATGCTAACCCTAGCCCTAACTTTAACCCTAATTCTAACCATAGCCCTGACTGTAACTCTAAACCTCACCATAGCCCTAACAATAAACACTTAACCTAAACCTAACCCTAATACTAACTCTAGGCCTAACCCTAACCCTAGTCCTAATCCTAATTTTAACCCAATACCTAACACTAGAACTAACTCTATCCATTACCCTACACTTAATCCTATCCCAAATGATAAACCTAGACCTAAACCTAGCACTATCCCTAAAACTAAGCTTATACATCACTCTACACCTAACCTGAACCCTAAACTTAATCCTACTCATTACACTAACCCTAAACCTAATGCTAATTTGAGACCTAACCCTAAGCATTAACCTAGAGTAAACCCTAACCAGGAATTTGATCCAAATAATACATTCAGCTCTAAACCTGACCCTTACCCTAAATTTAACACTTACACTAGACCTAGCCATAAACCTAACCCTAACCATAACCCTAGACCTGACATTAGTCTAGCCCTAATTCTAGACTTTAAACTAACACAAAGCCTAGCACTCATCCTAGCCCTAAACCTAGCCTTAATCCTAATCTAAACCCTCACCCTGGCTCTATCCCAAATTTTAACCCTCGACCAACACCTGAACTAACTATAAGCCGATCACATACCCCAAAACTAACCCTAACCCTAACTCTTACATAAACCCTAAACCTGGCCTTAAACATAGGCCTAACACTAACACTAAATCTAGCGCTAATACTATCCCTAATTTAGCCCTAACCCTAACCCTACTCCTAATCCTAGTCCAAAGACTAACTCACTCTCACCCTAGCCTTATTGTTAATTCTAACCCTATCCATTACCTTAGCCATAACATTAGCTCTCATCATAGCCCCCTCACACTAGATCTAACCATAATTCAAAATCTAACCCAAACGTAAGTCTAAACCTCACCATATCACTAGCCCTAATACCATTGCTAATCTTAAACTAGCCCTAACCCTAGTGCTAGCCCTAAAACAAAACCGAGCCATTGCTCTAACAATAAACCTTAACCTAAACCAAACCCTAATCCTACAACTAGCCATAACCCTAGCTCTAATTCAAATCCTAGGATTAAAATTAACCATAGCTCTAAATATCACCCTAACCCTAAAACTATTGCTGACACTAGAACAGCCAAAATCCCATCCTGAAAACTAACCCTAATCATAAAAATAGTTCTTACATTGGCCTTAGCCCTAACTCTACCCTTAACTCTAACACAAAAATAGCAATAATCTGAGCCCTAATACTAGATTTAACCCTAACCCTAACCCTCATCCTAAATCTAACCCTAACTCTAGCCCTGACCGTATCCCTTAACCTAATACAAACCCTATCCATAATGCTAAACCTAGTTCTAATCCTAATCCTTAGACTAACCCTATTTTTAGTCCTAATGCAAGCACTCATACTTGATCTAATTCTAAACCCAAACCTAACCCTAATCTTCACCCTTATTCTGACATTCACACTAATTTTATGTCTAATCCTGAACCTAACCTGAAACTGAACAGTGAAACAAGCCTTATAGTAACCTTATACCTAAACCTCATCCTGAAACTAGCCCTAAACCTAAACCAAATCCTAAATCTAGCAATGACTCTAGACCCAGACCTAACCAAAACGTAGTCCTAGCTCTAACAATAACCCTTAACCTAAAACAAACACTAACCCTACCACTATACGTAACCTTATCCTAATTCTGGCTTTCAACCTAACCCTAACATTAACCTGAACACTGACCTTGCCTTTAACAATAAACCTATCTCTAAACCTGAGCCTAACCAACATCTAAACCTAATACTAGACCTAGCCATAACTCTAACCCTAGTACTAGCCCTCATCATAACCCTAGCTCTTATATTACCCATAGCCATAACCCTAGGCCTAAACCTAACACAAAACCTAGATCTTATCCTAGGCCTTAACCTAGCCTTAGGCATAACCCTAACACAAACCATAGACCTAAACCTACCCTAACACTCACCTTACTCCTAACCCTGGCTCAAAACCTAACCCTTACCCTAAATCTAACCCTAAACCTAGCCCTAATCCTAAACTTAACTATAGCACTAAACCTAGCTCTAAAGATATCCATTACCCTAAACATAACCGTACCTCTATTGAAAAAACTAGGCCTAAACCTTACCAGAAAACTAATCCTAGAACTAACCCTAACCCTTACCCTCACCATAGACCAAACGGCAGATCAAACCCTAAACTTTATCATAACCCTAACCATAACCATAGCCGTAAACATAAGCCTAATCTTCAATCTAACTCTAACCATAAACCTAAACCTACATCTAATCGTACCCATTACCCTAACCCTAACACTACCCCTAATGATGACTGTAGCCCTAATCCTAACACTAACCCTAGCCATACTGTAATTTTATCCCTGGAACTAAACCTAAACCTTACCCTTACACTAGCCCTAAACCTAGCTCAAAACCCAACTCTTACATTAAACATATCCCTAACGCTAACCCTAGATCTCACCCTAACCCTAACCTTAACTCAAGACCTCTTTCTAACCATAAACCTATCCCTAAGTTTAGCTCTAAGCCTATTCATTATCCTAACAATAACCCTGGCCCTAATGCTAACTGTAGACCTATTGCTATCCCTAACCTTATCAATTACCCTAAACCTAAACTGAACCCTAAACAAAAACCTATCATTACCCTAACCCTGACCCTAAAGCTAAAGAGCCCTAACAATAAACCCTAACTTCAAACAAACTCTAACCCTGAGCCATATCCTAATAATTTCCCAAGCTCTAAACCTGACCCTTACCCTAAACCTATCCATTACACTAGACCTAGCAATAATACATTCTAAATCTATCCCCAACTGTAACCCTAGACCTGACATTAGCACTAGCCCTAATCCCAGCTCTAATCCTAACACAAACCCCTGGATTATCCTAGCCCTAAACCTAGCCTTAATCCTAATAATGCTAACCTTAGGCCTAACCCTAATACTAACCCTAGACCTAATCTTACCACTAATTTTTACCTATCCTTAACCATAGCCCTAACCCTAGCCATAAGTCTAACTCTAACACTCACCCTTCCCCCATCTGTAGTTCTAAACCTATACCTTACTGGAACAATAATCCAAGCCATAACCCTAGCCCTATCCTTAGCCCTAGCCCTAACGTAGATCTAACTCTAACTTTAAATCTAAATTTAACCCTAAGCATAAACCTAAACCTAACACTAGCCCTAACCTTAATGCTAATCCTAAAACTAGCCCTAATCCTAGCCCTAGCCCTAAAACAAATCCCAGACATAACCCTAAACCTAACGCTTAACCTAAACCAAACCCTAAGCCTTACCCTAAATGTAGCCCTAATTCGAATTTTAAGCTGAACCAAAAACTAACCCTGACTTTGAATCTGACAATAATACTAATCCTACCTCTAAAGATCACCGTAACTGTAAACCTAAACTTAACACTAGACATAGCCCCAACCCTAAACCTAAATTTAGCTTTAATGTAACCCTGGTACTTACATTAGCTGTAACCCTAACCTAGCGCTAACTTAACACAAAACCTAGCCCTAATTCAAGAACTAACCCAAGCTTTAACCCTAACACTAACCCTAACGATAGTTCTAATCAGAACCATAACCCTAGTCCTAACCCGAGCTCAAAACGTACCTGTCACCATAACTATAACCCTAACACTAATGCTAACCCTAGGCCTAAAACTAAACCTATAACTAATCCTAACCCTATCCATTACCCTAAACCAAACCTAAACCCTAAACCTCACCCTACCATTACCCTAACCCTAACCTTCATGCTAATTCAAGCCCTAAATTTAAAGCATAGCCTATCTCAAACCCTAAACAAGGCCCTGACCCTAATAATACCCCTAGCTCTAAACCTGACCTAAAACTAAACATAACCCTTACACTACCTGTATCCATAAACCTAACCCTAATTCTATATTTAGCCATAACCCTATACCTGATATTAGTCCTAGCCCTAATCCTAGCCCTACCCTAAAACAAACCCTAGCCCTCATCCTAGCCCTAAAATCAGCCTTAATCATAACCCTAACACTAACCATAGGCCTAACCCTAATTCTAACACTCACCCAACCTCTAAACCTAGTTATAATGCCAATCCTTACCCTAATCTTAACCCTAACCCTAAACCTAATCCTAGGCCTAAGCTTAACAGTAACCCTAGACCTAATTCTAGCCCTAATTTAACCCTATTTTTAACTCTAACCCTAGCCCTAAGACTAACTCTAACTTTCACACAAGTCTTATCCTAGTTCTAACCCTATCCATTAATCTAAACCTAACCCTAGCCCTAACCCTAGAGAAAAACCTTGCCCTTTCCTTATTCCTAGCCATAACCCTATATCTATCACTAAATCTAAATCTAACAGTAACCCTTAGCCTAAGCCTAACATAAACACTAGCCCTAACCCTAACGCTACTCGTAAACCTAGCCCTAAGACTGACACTAGCATTAAATCGAAACCAAGCAATAGCCCTAATACTAATCCTTAACCTAAACCAAATCTTAATACTACACCTGACCTAACCCTAGCCCTAATTTGAGTCCTAAACTTACTCTTGACTCTAACCATGACTCTGACTCATATCCTAACACTCACCCTAGCTCTAAATACCATCCTAACCTTAAACCAAACACTTACAGTAACCCTAGCTATAATTTGAGTCCTAACCTTAACCTTAAAACTAACCCTGACCTTACACTGGATCAAGCAATAAACTTAACACTAAATGTATCCCTAATTGTAACCCTAAACCTGACATTAGCCTTAGACCTAATACAAAACCCTAAACCTAATACAAACACTAGCCCTCATCCTAGCCCTAAACCCTAGCCTTAATCATAACCTTCCCCATAACCCTGGCCCTAACCCTAATAGTAACCCTCATGAAGCCCTCAATCTTGCTATAACTCAGTCATTTAAACTAAACGTAACCCTAACTCTTACCCTAAACCTAGGCCTAAACCTAACACTAACCTTAGCCCTAATTTAGCCCTATCCCTAACCATAACCCTAGACATAGCCATAAGACGAACTCTAACTCTCACACTAACCCTATCACTACTTCTAACCCTATTCCTTACCATAAACATAACCCTAGCCCTAACCATTTTCCTAACTCTTGCCCTATCCTTAGCCCAAGCACTAACCTTAGGTCAACACCTATCTCTAAATCTAACCCTAATCTGAAGCCTAAGCCTATCCCAAACACTAGCCCTGAGCCTAACACTAATCCTAAAACTAGCCCTAACCCTAGCCCTAGCCTGAAACAAAACTGATCCATAGCTCTAACACTAATCCTTAAACTAAACGAAACCCTAACCATACACCTAACCCTAATCCTAGACCTAATTCGAGTTTTAAGCCGAACCCTAAAACTAACTCTGACCCTGACTCTAACACTAATATTAACCCAAGCTCTAAACATCATCCTGACCTTAAACCTAACCCGAACACTCAACCTAGCCCTAACGTTAACCCTGAAATTAGCCCAAAATGTAACTCTAGTACTTATATTAGCCATAACCCTAAGCATAGCACTAACTTAACCTGAAACCTAGCCATAATCTGAGACCCTCTCCTGAGCTTTAAACCAAACCGAAGTCCTAATCATAACCCTAGCCCTAATCATAACCATAACCCTAGTCCCAACCCTAGTTTAACGCTATCCATTACCATAAACATAGCCCTAACCCTAATGCTAACCTAGGTCTAAACCTAATGCTATCTCTAAGTCTATTTCTATGTATAACCCTAAACCTAACCTGGGCCCTAATACTAACCCTATCATTACTCTAACCTTAACCCTAACACTAATTAAATCCCTAATATTAGACCTTAACTATCCCAAACGTTAACCCAGACCTTGTCCATAAAAATACCACTAGCCCTAAACCGGATCCTACCCCTAAACCTAACCCTTACACTAGATGTAGCCATAATCCTAAACATAAAATTATCTTTAAACATAATTCTAGACCTGAAATTATTAGCCATACCCCAAATCCTAGCCCTAACCCTAAAGCAAACACTAACCCTCATCCCAGCACTAAACCTAGGCTTAATCATAACCCTAACCATAAACAAAGCTCTAAACCTAAATCTCAATATCACTCTACCTATAAATTTAGCTATAACATTAGCCCTTAACCTAAACTTAATAGTAACTCAGACCCTACAATACACTTAAGCTGACACTAACCGTAGCCCTAATTCTAGCCCTAAATTATCCATTTCCCTTACCCTAGCCCTGAAACTAACTCTAACTCACACTAGCCCTATCCCTAGTTTTAACCTTATTACATACCATAATTTAACACTTCCCTCTCCTCAGTCCTAACCCGAAATCTAGATATAACCCTAAATCTAAATCTAACCCTAAACCTAAGCTTAAGCCTAACACTAACACTAGCCTAACCCTAATGCTAATCATAAAAATTAACACTAACACTAACCCTAGTAGAAAAAACAAACCAAGTAATAGCCCTAACCATAAACCTTAACTTAAACCAAAGTAACACTACATCCAGACCTAACCCTAGCCCTAAATTCGACTCCTAACCCTAAAGTTTAAAGTAACCCTGACACAGACTCGTTTCCTAACACTCACCTTAGCTCTAGACCCCATCCTAAACTTAAACAGAAACCTACCAGTAACCCTATCCCTAATTTAAGTCCTATGCCTACTCTGACCCTCATTAATATCCTAACACTAACCCTAGCTCTAAATAGCACTATAACCTTAAACCTAACAGTAACACTAGAACTACACTTAACCCTAACCCTAAATTAACCCTAACGGTAACCCTAGTACTTACATTAGCCAAATTGCCCTAACCCTAGCCCTAACCATACAACAAAATCTTGCCCTAATTAAAGCTCTATACCTTGCTTAACCCTAAACCTCACCCTAACCATAGCCCTATCCATATCCTTTACCCTAAGCAAAAATCTAACCCTAATGGTAACCCTAGAACTATTTTTAATTATTAGGCTAACCAATATCTGTACCCTTTTAAAAGTCGTGACTAGCCCTCATTCTTGCTCTAATCCTATCCCAAACCCTAACGCTAACCCTGATCCTTATTCTGACACAAACAATAATCCTACGTCTAATCCTGAACCTAAGCATACAGCAAACCCTTACACTGGCCCTATCAGTAAACTTATAATTAAATGTAACCCTAAACCTAGCACTAAGACTAAATATAACTCTCACACTAGCCTGATTCCAAGTTCTAACCCTATTCCTTACCGTAACCCAAAACCTAGCTCTAAAACTAGCACTAACACCTGCCCTATATTAGTCCTTGCCCTAACCCTATTTCTAAACCTAACTCTAAATCTATCCCTAAACCTAAGCCTGAGCCTAACACTAACACAAGCCCTAACTCTAATATTAATCATAAAACTAGCCCTAACCCTACCCTAGAAGTACAACAAAACTGAGCAATAGCCCTCATACTAAACCTTAACTTAAACCACACTAAAACTACATCTAGACCTAACCCTAGCCCTAAATTCCACTCCTAAACCTAACCTTAAATATAACCCTAAAACAGACTCATATCCTAATGCTCAACCTAGCTCTAGACACCATCCTATCCTTAAACAAAAACCTAACAGTAACCCTATCGCTAATTCGAGTCCTAATCTTAACCTTGAACCTGACTCATATCCTAACACTAACCCTAGCTCTAAATATCAATCCACCTTAAACCTAACCCTAACAGTAGACATACCCTTACCCCTAACCCTAAAACTAACCCTAATTGTAACCCTAGTTCTAACAGTAGCCAATGCCCTAACCCTAGCCCTAACCCTACCACAAAAACAAGCCCTAATCCAAGCTCTAAACCTAGCTTTAACCCTAACCCTAACTCTAACCATAACCCTAGCTCTAACCTTATCCCTTACCGTAAGCAAAACCCTAACCCTAATGGTAACCATAGATCTATCCCTAATACTTAGGCTAACCAAAATCCTAACCCCAATAATATTTCTGACCCTATCCCTCATTTTAGCTCTAATCTAATCCCAAGCTCTAATGCTAACCCTGACCCTTATTCTGACCCTAACACTAAACTTAGTTCTAAACCTGACCCTCACCCTGGACCAAACTCTAACACTGGCACTACCAATAAACTTATTTCTAAGCCTAAGTCTACCACTAGCCTTAGACCTAAATATAATCCTAATTCTAGCCTGAACTCTAGCCCTAGACCTAAACAAACACCTAGTCTTAGCCCTAACAATAACCCTTACCCTAACCCAAACACTACCCCTACTCCTAGACATAAACCTAGTGCTAATTCTGGCTATAACCCTAACTCTAACGCTAACCTGAACAATAAGCAGCCTTTAACAGTAAACCTACCTCTCAACCTGACACTAACCAAAAATATAAACCTAAAACTAGCCCTACACATATCCCTAGGTTTACATTACCCACAGCCCTAACACTAGGCCTAAACCTAACACAAAACCTAGAGCTAATCCTTGGCCTTAACATAGCCCTAAGCATAACCCTATCCCTAACCTAAACGTAATCCTAACTGAACCCTAGCCTTAGTCTCAATCCTAGCTCAGAGCCTAACAGTTACCATAAACATAAACGTAGAAATATCTGTAAATCTAACTCTAACCCTAGCCCTAATCCTAACCTTAACACTAGACCTAACCCTAGCTCTAAACCTACAAACTACAATAAACCTAACCCTAAACCTATTGGCAACCCTAGCCTTATCCCTAACCAAAACCCTAAACCTAACCAGAAAACTAAACCTAGACCTAACCCTAAACCTAACACTCGCTATAACCTTAACCCTAGCTTAAAACATAACCCTTACCATAAACCTAAACATAACCATAGCCCTAAACTTAACCCTAAACATAAATCTAACCCTAACACTAAACTTCAACCTAAACCTAACCATATCCATTACACTAGACCTTACCCTAACCCTAATGATAATCCTAGCCCTAACCCTAACTCTAACCCTAAAACTACCGTAATTCTATCCCAAAGTTGAAGCATTCAAAAACATATTTATCTGAAAGTAATGTTGGAGACAACAGGGAAATATACATATACTGAAGTACCTCCCCAAATTATTTGGTCAGATTTCTTTGATACTGCACAAGATTCATCTATTACCTTGCCAAACTAGGCTCCCTTAATTTGGGACTTCTATGGTAAAACTTCTCTAAACAGATTAGGGTTAGGTTTGTGGTTAGGGTAAGGGCTAAGTTTAAACCTAGTGTTAGGGTTAGAATAATGTATCTTTGATACTGGGCAGGATTCATCTTTTACCTAGCCTCTCAGTGTTCCCTGGTTTGGGTCTTCTCGGTTCAATGGTTTGCTGTCAGGAACAGTTTGTATTTTAAGGTTTCACTTAATTTTGAACTATTTTGTTGAAGAGAAATGGAGTATGAAATCAAACAGGGTTGGTGCTAGCTGCCTGAAACTGCACACACTCAGTCAGTTCTCTGTGGGCATTCTCTGGTTTGTTCCTTGTGAATGTTGCCCTCAGCTGAAACATGCAAAGCAAATTTATCCCAGAGCACTTTTTGAGAACTAAAGGAAATATGCATATACTTAAACACTTCCCCTAATTGTTTGCTCAGATTTCTTTGATAGTGTGAAGGATTCATCTGTTAGCTTGCCCCACTAGGCTCCCTTTTTTTGAGACTTCTATGATCAAAGCTTCTCTAAACAGGCTAGGGTGAACTGTAGGGTTAGGATTTAGGATAGATCTAGTGTTAGGTTTACAGTAGTTTTGTTCAAATTTCTTTGATACTAGGCAAGATTTATATTTACCTTGCCTTACTATGTTCCCCAGGTTTGGGCATTCTAGGTTCACTGGTTTGCTGTCAGTATTTCAGTTTTTATTTTAAGGTTTCACTTCATTTTGACCTATATGGGTAAATGGAAATGGAGCTGGAAATCAAACAGGGTTTTTGCCAGCTGCTTGAAACTTCACATACTGAATCAGTTCTCTGTGAGGACACTGGTTTTATCCTTGTGAAAGTATCCCAAAGATGAGGCATGCAAAAACAACACTATGCAAGGACATTTTAGGAGACGACAGGAAGAAATGCATATACTGAACTACCTCCCCCAATCATTTGGTCAGATTTCTTTCATACTGGGCAGGGTTCATCTGTTAGCTTGCCCCACTAGGCTCCTCATCTTTGAGACTTCTATGATCAAAGGTTCTCTAAGCAGGTTAGGTTAGAGTTAGGTCTAGTGTTAGGGTTAGAGTTTGTCTTGTTCAAATTTCTTTGATACTGGGCAGGATACATTTTTACCTAGCCTTAATACGTTCCCCAGATTTTGGCCTTCTTGGTTAAATACTTTGCTAACAGGAACAATTTTTATTTTACGGATTCACTTCATTTTTACCTAAATGGGTAAATAGACATGGAGCTGGAAATCAAACAAGTTTGGTGCTAACTGCTTAAAACTTCACACACTCAATCAGTACTCTGTGGGCACTCTCTGGTTTGTTCCTGTGTAATGAGTAATAAGCTGAAGCATGCAATATGAATTTGTCTGAGAACACTTTAGGAGAAAACAGGGAAATATGCATGTACTGAAATAGCTCACCCAATTATTTTGTTAGATTTCTTTGAAACTGCCCATGATTCATCTGTAAGCTTGCCCCACTAGACTCCCCAATTTCGAAACTTCTATGATCAAAGTTTCTATAAACAGATTAGGTTTAGGGTTAGACTTAGTGTTAGGACTAGGTTTAGAGCAGGTGTTAGGGTTAGAGTTAGTTTTTTTTTTTTTTTTTTTCAATGATACTGGGCAGGATTCACTTTTTTCCTATTTTGACTATACTCCAAATGTTTGGGCCTCCTACGTAAAAGGGTTTTCTCTCAGGAACAGTTTCAATTTTCATGTTTCTCTCCTGTTTGCCCTATAGGGGTGAATGGAAATGAAGCTGGAAATCAAACAGGGTTGGTGCTAGATACTTGAAACTTCACACACTCAATCAGTTCTCAGTGAATAATCTCTGGTTTGTTTCCTGGGAAGTATCCCTAAACTGAAGTAGAAAGAAACAGCTTTATCTCTGAGTGCTTTAGGAGCAAGCAAATACACATGTACTGAAAGAAGTTTGAGTATTTTTTTGGTCAGGTTACTTCAATACTTTACAGGATTCATCTTTGACCAACCTTAGTAGGCTCCCCAACTTTGGGCCTTCAAGGTTCAATGGTTCAGTGTCAGGAAGGTTTGAATTTTTAGTTTTCACTACATTATGGCCTATAGGTGTGAGTGGAAATGTAGCTGGTAATCAAACAGGGTTGGTGCTAGCTGCATGAAACTTCACACACTCAATCACTTCGCTGTCGGCATGCTCTTGTTTGTTTCTTGTGAAAATACATTAAGCTGAAGCATGACAAAACAATTTATCCAAGAGCACATTAGGAAGAAACAGGGGAAATAAGCATGTACTGAAACACCTTACCCAAATATTGGTCAGAATTTTTGATACTGGGCAGGATTCATCTGTTATCTTTCCCTAGTAGGCACTCCAAGTTTGGAACTTTTATGATCAAGCTCTATAAACAGGAAAGGCTTAGTTTTAGGATTAGGGTTAGGGCTAGGGTTAGAACTAATGTTCGGGTTAGAGTTAGTTTTGTTCAAATTTCTTTGATACCGGTCAGGATTTATCTTTTACCTAGCATCACCATGTTTCCCAGGTAGGGCCTTCTGCATTCAAGGTTTGCTGTCAGGAACAGTTTGTGTTTTCAGGTTTCACTTCATCTTGACTTCTTTGCGTTAGGGTTAGGGTTAGGGCTATGGCTCGGTTTTCTTTAAGGGCTAGGGTTAGTGTTAGATTTTGAATTAGTGTTGGGGTTAGGGCTAGTGTTAGGGTGAGGTGTAGGCTTAGGACTAGGGTTAGATTCAGAGTTAGGGCTAGATCAAGGGTTAGTGTTATGGTAAGGGAAATTGTTTGAACTAGGGAAATGGCTAGGATGAGAGTTAGATATATATTTAGGACGAGATTTAGATATAGATTTAGGACTAGGCTTAGGCTAAGTGTTAGGGTTAAAGGTAAAATAGGGATAGGATTAGGGCTAAGGTTAGTGTTGGGGATAGGCCTAGGGGTAGGTATAGATTTAAAATTAGAATTGGAGTTAGGATTAAGTTTAGTGGAATAGGTGGGGCTATAACTAGCTTTAGGGCTAGGGTGAGGTTTAGATTTAGGATTAGGGCAGGGATATGTTTAAGTTAGGTTTAAGGCTAGGTTTAAGGCTCGGGTTTCTTTTAGGTTAAGGGCTAGAACTAGGCTATGGCTAATGTCAAGTCTAGAGTTATGATTAAAATAGTTTTAGGATTAGGTTATTGCTTGGTATAGTGTCAGAGCTATGTTTAGGGTAAGCATCAGGTTTAGAGTTAAGGGTATTATTAGGGTTGGGGTCAGGGTTTTCATTTGGTTTTGGTCAAAGTTTAGGTTTAGGCCTTGAATTAGTATTAGGTTTAGGCTTATGGTTATTGTAATGGATAGGGTTAGGTTTGGGTTTCAGTTAAGGTTTAGGGTAATGGACGGGTAAGGTTTAGCAATGGGTTAAGGTTAGCATTAAGTTAGGGTTATATTTAATATAATGGATATATTTAGAGCTAGGGTTAGGGCTAGGTTATGGTTTGGATTAAGTCTAAAATTTGAGTTAGGTTGAGGGATAGATCTAGGGTTTGGTTTTCGGTAAGTGTTAGGTTTAGGGCTAGGGTTATGGTTAGGTTAGGGTAAGGGTTATTGTTTGAGCTAGGGTAATGGCTACAGCGAAGGTTAGGTTTACGTTCAGGTCTAGGGATATGTTTATCATTAGGGTTTGTTTTAAGGTTTGGGTTATGGCTAGAGTTTTCATTACAGTTAGGGTTAGTTTTAGGGTAATGGATTATGTTAGATTTAGGGTTAGGGTTAGGGTTATGTTATGATTTAGGGCTAGTCTTAGGATTAGGTTTAGTGTAAGGCTTAATGTTTCTGCTAGGCTAGGGCTAGGGCTATGGTGAAGTTTAGGTTCATGGTTAGGTCTTGGGATACTTTTATGGTTAGGGTTAGGTTTAGTGTTAGGGATAGGGTTATAATTAGGTTTAGGGTTAAGGTTAGGGTAATTGACTGGGTTATAACTACAGTTTGAGCTAGGATTAAGGTTAGGATAAGAGCTAGAGTTAGTTTTATGGTTTAGTATAGGGCTAGGGTTTTGTTTAGGGTAAGGGCTTGGCTTTGAGCTAGGGTTAGGTCTAAGGCAAGTGTTAGTGTTAGGGCTAGGGTTAGGGTTAGGGTTATGCTTAGGGCTAAGTTTAGGCCTAGGATTATGGCTAGGTTTTGTTTTAGGTTTAGGACTAGGGATAGGACAATGGTTAGGGTTAGGGCTATTGTTATGGTTAAGATTAGGGTTAAAATAGTGTTAGGGCTAGGGTTATGTTTAAGGCTAATATTAGGGTTAGGGTTATGGGTAGGTCTAGTATTAGGACTAGGTTTTGGGTTAGGATCAGCTTTAGATATAGGTTAATGTTAGGGTCAGGGTCAGTATTCCCGATAGGAAAAGGGTTAGGGTTAGATCCAGAAATAGGACTAGTGTTAGGTCTAGGGCTAGGGTGTTTAGTTTAGGTTAAGGGTTATTGTTAGGATCAGAATAAGGGTCAAGGTTATTGTTAGAAATAGAATGAGGGGTAGGGTTAGGACTAGTAATACTGTTAGTGTTTAAGTTAGGCTTAGGAATAGGGTTAGGAATAGGGTTAGCATTTTGTTTAGGGTTTGTCTTAGGGTAAGGGATAAGGTTAGCGCTAGGGATAGGGTTCAGTTTAGGTTTAGTGTAATAGCTAGTTAGGGTTAAGATTAGGGTTTAAGCTAGGGTTAGGATTAGAATTAGGGGTAGAATTTGTGTTAGGGTTAGGGCTAGTGTTATGATAACAACTAATGTATGTACTAGGGTTAATGTTAGGGCTAGTTTCAGGATTAGGGTTAAGGAAAGGTCTGGTGTTAGGGTTAATTTAAGGTTAGGGTGATGTTTAGAGTTAGGATTAGTTTTAGGATCAGGGTCAGGGTCAGGGTTATTTTTAGAGTTATGGTTAGGGCTAGGTGTAGGTTTCTGGTTTGGTTTAGGTTAAGGGTTAGGCCTAGGGATATGGCTTGGTTTTGTTTTAAGGCTATTACTAGGATTAAGGCAAGTTTTAGGATTAGTAATATTGTAAGGTCTAGTTTTAGGGTGTGGTTTAGGATTATGGGTATGGTTAAATTTAGAGTTAAGTTTAAATTTAGAGTTAGGTTTAGTTTCAGTGTTGGGCTAGGGCTAAGGATAGAACTAGGGCTGGGGCTAGGGCAAGAGTTACAGTTAGTCTTAAGGCTAAGTTTAGGGTTAGGATAGGACTAAATTAGTGTTAGTGCTAGGCTTAGTGTTGGGGTTAGGCCTAGGGTTAGGGCAAGGGTTATGGTTAGGTTTAAGATTATCGTTAGGTTAAGGGTTATTGTTAGGTTTAGGGTAAGGGATGCGGTTGTAGCTAGATTTAGGGCTAGGTCGAGGGTTAGAATTAGGCTAAAACTTAGGGTTATGGTTCAGGTTAGGATTAAGGTTAGGTTTATGGCTAGGATTAGGGCTAGGGCTAATTTCAGGTCCAGCTTTACAGTTAAACATAGTTTAGGTTTAGGTTAGATGAAGTGTAAGGGTTAGGTGTAAGGTTAAGGATCAGGTTAAGAGCTAAGGGTATTGTTTGGGTCAGGATCATGATAGGTGTTTGGGATTGGTTAAGGTTTAAATTTAGGGCTCGAATTAGCATAGGTTTATGATTAGGTTAAGGATATAGTTAGGTTTAAGTTTCAAGTTAAGTTTAGCGTAATGGATAGGGTTAGGATAAGGGATATGGTAATGTTTAGGCCTAGGGTTAGCATTAGCATTAACATTATGGTTAGGGTAATGGATAGGGTTAGATCTAGGGTTAGAGCTAAGATTATGGTTATTCTTAGTGCTAGGTTTAGGGTTACGGTTAGGGTCAGGTTTAAAGCTCAGTTTAGGGCTGAGATTAGGCTAGGTTTGCGGTCAAGTTAGGTCTAGCATTAGGGTTATGGCTAATGTAAGTACTAGGGTTACAATTAGGGCTAGTTTAAGGGTTAGGGTTCAGGTTAGGGTTAGGGCTAGGTCCATTGTTATGTTTAGGGTTATGTTTAGGGTGATGTTTAAAGCTAGGGTTAGTGTTAACATCAAAATCAGGGTTAGTGCTAATTTTAGGGTTCAACTTAAAAGTAGAATTAGGGGTAAGATTAGAGCTAGGTGTAGGGTTAGGGTTTGGTTTAGGGTAAGGTTTAGGGTTAGGGATATGGCTTCGTTTTGTATTACGGCTAGGTCTAGAGTTAGGGCTAGTTTTAGGAGTAGCATTAGGGTTAGGGTTAGGGTTAGTGTTAGATTTCGGCTTAGGCTTTGCATCAGAGTTAGATTTAGAGTTAAGTTTAGATCCAAGGTTAGGGCTAGTGCTCAGGAAAAGGCTAGGGTTAGGCCTAGGATTAGAGCTAGGATTACAATTTCAGTAAGGCATAGGATAAGAACTAGTTTTACGGCTGGGGAGAGAGTTAGACTTAGTTTTAGTGCTAGGATTAGGGTTAAGGTTAGGGTTAGGGATAGGGCTAAGTTAGGTCTAAGATTAGGGATAAGGTTGGTTTTAAGTTAGACCTAGGTTTAAGGTTACGGTTATGATTAAAGCTATATTTAGTGCAAATATGGGCTAGGGTTTGTGTTCAGGTTAGGGCTAGGTTTATATATATGGCTAATGTCAGGTTGTAGTTATAGATAGTTTTAGGTTTAGGTTTTGGCTAGGTATAATGTAAGGATTAGGTTTAGGGTAAGGTTCAGGTTAGAGCTAGGTGAATTATAAGGGTCAAGGTCATGCTTAGTGTTTCTTTTAAGTTTGATTTAAGGGTTACGGCTCAAGTTAGCATTAGGGTTACAGTTAGGGTAATGATAGGGTTAGATTTAGGGTGAAGGTTAGGTTTAGTGTAATTGAAAGGGTTAGTGTTAGTGATAGGTTTAGGGTTAGGCCTAGGGTGAGCATTAGGGAAAGGGTTATGTTTAGGGTAATGTATACAGTTAGAGTTAAGTTTAGGGTTAGGGTTATGGTTAGATTAGGTCTTGAGATAGGGTTAGGCCTAGAATAAGCATTAGGGTATGGGTTATGATTAGGGTAATGGGTACAGTTAGAGTTAAGTTTATAGCTAGACTCATGGTTAGGATAGGTCTTGAGTTAGTGTTAGGGTATGGGTTAGAACTACGGTTAGAATTAGTGTTATGTTTATTGTAAGAGTTAGGTTCTGAGCTATGATTAGTGTTAGGTTCAAGTGATTATGATTAGTTGTTAGTGCAAGGGTTAGGTTAAGGGTTATGTTTAGGGATAGGATTACGGTAGGTTTAGGGTTAGAGTTAGGGTTAGGGGAATGGTTATAATTAAGTTTAGGATTAGGGTTAGTGTAATAAATACCGGTAGATGTAGGTTTAAGTTTAGGAACAAGGCTAGATTTAACTTTAGGGTTAGGGTTAGGTCTATGGTTAGGTTTAGGTTTATGGTAAGGTTTAGGGTTTGATCTATGTTTAGGGCTATAGCGAGTATTAGTTTAGGGTTATGTCTACGGTTAGTTTTCTGTTCAGGGTTAGAATCATGGCTAGGGCTAAGGTTAGGGTTACATTTAGGGTTAGGTTTATGGTAATGGGTAGGTTTAGAGCTAGGGTTAGGACTAGGGTTATGGTTAGAATTAGGACTAGGTTTAGGGTAAGATTCAGGGACAGTTCTAGATTTATGAACATAGTAAGGGTAAGGTTTTGAGCTATGTTTAGGACTAAGGCGAGGGTTAGGTTTGGGTTATGGCTATGGTTAGGGTTAGGGTTATGCTTAGGGCTAGGTTAAGGCCTAGGATTAGCTCCAGGATTTGTGTTAGGTTTAGGCCTAGGTTTAAAGCTTTGGGTAATGTAAGAGCTAGGATTATTATGAGGGATAATTTTAGGTTTAGGGTTATGCCCATATCTAGTGTTAGTTTTAGATTTTCAGTTAGGGTCAGGTTTAGAAGTAGGTTTATGGTTAAATGTAGAGTCAGTGTTTGGGTTAAAGTTAGGGTTATAGCCAGAATTAAGACCACGTATATGTCTAGGGGTAGGGGAGTGTTTTTGTTAGGATAAGGGTTATTGTTCAGCCTATGACTAGGTTTCTGTTTAGTTCTAAAGCTAGATATAAGGCTAGATTTAGGCTTAGGTTTAGGTCAAGGGCTAGTGTTACATTTTAGTCTAGTGTTAGAGTCAGGTTTAGAACTAGGGGTTGTGTTAGGGTCACGGTAAGGGTCAGGGTTAGCTTTCAAGTTTGGGATAGGATTAGAGCTAGAATGAGGGCTAGAGTCAACACTACTAATAAGGTTAGGATTTTGTTTAGCCTAAGGATTAGGCATAGGTCTAGGGTTACCATTAGGGTTAGGGTTATTACTAGGGTAAGTGATAGCCTTAGCGCTAGGGTTAGGTCTAGAGTTAGGGTTAGGGTTAAATCTAGGTATAGGGCTCAGATTAGGGCTAGTTTGGGGTTATTGTTTGTCCTAATGATAGGCTAATGGCTAATGTAAGAACTAGGGTTACAATGAGGGTTAGTTTTAGGGTTAGGGTTAGGGGCAGGTCTAGTGTTAGGGTTAGGTTTAAGGTTAAGATGATATTTAGACCTAAGAGTTTTAGGATATGAGTCAGGGTCAGGGTTAGGGTTAGGACTCGAATTACGAATAGGTTGACTTTTAGGTTTCAGTTTAAGGTTAGGAGGGTGTTTAGAGCTAGGGTGAGCATTAGGATATGAGTCAGGGTCAGGGTTAGATTTAAGGTTAGGGTTAGGACTCGAATTAAGGCTATGGTTATGTCTAGTTTTAGTGTTAAGGTTTGGTTTAAGTTAAGGTTTATGGTTAGGGCTATTGCTCAGTTTGTTTAACTGCTAGGGTTAGGGTTAGTACTAGTTTTACCATTAGCATTAGGATTAGGGTTAGTTTTAGCGTTTGGCTTAGGCTTAGGTTAAGGATTAGATTTTGAGTTTGAGTTAGATCTATGGTTAGAGCTAGGACTAAGGATAGGGCAAGGTTTAGGACTAGGGTTAAGGTTATGGTAATGGATAGGCTTAGAAGTAAGGATAAGAATAGTGTGAGAGTTAGAGTTAGTCTTAGGGCTAGGGTTAGGGTTAGATTTAGGTATAAGTTAGTGGTATGGCCAGTGTTAGGGTTTGTGCTAGGTTTAGGGTCAGTTTTAGACCTAGAGTTTGTGTTAGGGTCAGAATAAGGGTCAGGATTAGTGAAAGGCTTTGGGATAGGATTAGACCTAGAATGAGGGCTAGGGTCAGGAATATTAATAGTGTTAAAATTTTGGTTAACCTAAGGATTAGGGGTAGGTCTAGGTTAACCATTAGTGTTACTGTTTCACTTAGGGTAAGGGATAAGATTAGAGCTAGGTTTAGGGCTAAAGTTAGGTTAGGGTTACGGTTAAGGTTAGGTTTAGGTTTCGGATTAGGGCTAGTTTTGTGTTAGGGTTAGGACTAGGGTTAGGGCAGTTACTAATATAAGAAATAGGGTTACAATTAGGGTTAGTTTTAGGGTTAGGGGTAGGGGTAGGGGTAGGCATAGATTTAGTGTTAAGGTTAAGATTACGTTTAGGGTGATATTTAGAATTAGGGTTAATTTTAGGATATGAGTAAGGGTCAGGTTTAGGTTTAGGACTCAAATAAGGGCTATGGTCACTGTCAAGTTTAGGTTTAAGTTTAGAATGGTGTTTCAAGCTAGGGTGTGTTTAGCATATGAGTCAGTGTCAGGTATACTTTTAAGGTTATGTTTAGTACTCGAATTAAGGCTATGGTTAGGTCTAGGTGTATTGTTAGGGTTTAGTATATTTTAGGTTTAGGGTTAGGACTATTGCTCGTTTTTGTTTTACTGCTAGTGGTAGGGTTAGGGCTGGTTTTATGAATAGAGTTAGGATTAGGTTTAGTGTTAGTGTGAGGCTTTTGATTAGGGTTAGGGCTAGGAATAAGGATTTGTTAAGTGTTAGGGTTATGGGTATGGTTATGGTAAGGGGTAGGATTAGAACTAGTGATATGGCTAGTATGAGAATTATTTTAGTCTTAGGGCTAAGGTTAGGGTTAGAGTTAGGGATAGGGCTAAATTAGGGCTTGGATTAGGTCTATGGTTAGTGTTCAGTTTAACCATAGTGTTAGGGTTAGATTTAGGATTTAGTTTAGGGTAAGGGATGGTTTTATGCTAGTTTTAGAGGTAGGGCGATGTTTAGAATTAGGGTAGGATTAGGGTTATGATTAAGGCTAGGTTTAGGGCTGGATGAGGGCTACGGTTTGTTTTAGTGTTAGGGCTAGGATTGGAGTATGGCTAATTTCAAGTATAGAATTATGTTTAAAGATGGTTTTAGGGTTAGGATTATGGGTACGTCTAGTGTAAGGTTTAGGTTTAGGGTCAGGGTCAGGTTTAGGGCTAGGAGTATTATTAAGGTGAAAGTCTAGGTTAGGGTTTGGAATAGGTTCAGGCTTAAATTTAGGGATTGAATTAGCATTAGGTTAAGGGTTAGTGTAATGAGAGGGTTAGAATTAGGGTTCATGTTTGGTTTAGGGAAATGGATAGGGATAGGATTAGATATAGGATTAGGTTTAGGCCTAGGGTTAGCATTAGGGTTAGGGTTATTGTCATGGTAATGTATACGTTAGGACTAGGGTTATGGTTATGATTAGGGCTAGGGCTAGGTTTAGGGTTAGGGTTAGGGTTAAAACTCAGGTTAGGGCTCGGATTAAGGCCAGGATTTGGGTTAAGTTACTGATAGGGTTAGGATTACGGCTAAGGTAAGTACTAGGGTTATGATTAGGGCTAACTTTAGGGTTAAGTTTAGGTCTAACTTTAGTGTTATGGTTAGTGTTAGGATTAGGGTGATGTTTAGATGTAGGATTAGTGTTAGTGTCAGAGTCAGTGTCAGGGTTAGTTTTAGGGTTTGGCTTAAAATTCCAATTAGGGCTAGGGTTAGGTGTAGTTGTATGGTTAGGGTTTGGTGTAGTTTAAGGATTAGGAATAGAGCTTATGGCTCGGATTTGTTTTAGGGCTAGGGCTAGGATTAGGGCTAGTTTTAGGATTAGTGTTAGGATTAGGGCTAGTTTTAGGGTTAGGCTTAGGCTTCGGTTTAGAGTTAGATTTAGAGATAGATTATGATCTAACGTTAGTGCTTGGGCTAATGGATAGGACACAGGTTAGGACTCAGTTCAGAGCAAGGGTTAGGGTTACATTAAGGCATAGGGTTAGAACTAGTGATAGGGCTAGTGTGAGAGTTATATTTACTCTTAGATCTAGAGTTAGGGTTAGTTTAAAGATGGGGTGAAATTAGGCTAAGTTTAGGGCTAGGGTTAGTATTGGGGTTAGAGCTATGGTTAGGTTGAGGGTTAAGATTAATCTATGTTTAGGGCTAGGATAAGGGCTGGGGTTGTTGTTAGGGTTAGGGCTAGGATTAGGGCTAGGGCTAATATCAGAGTTAGGGTAATGATAGGTTCTTGTTTAGGGTTCAGGTTAGGTTTACGGTAATTGATAGGGTTAGGTTTAGTGATAGTGTTTGTATTAGGCCTAGGGTTAGAATTAGGGTAAGGGTAATGGTTAGGATAATGAATAGGGTTAGAGCTAAGTTTAGGGCTAGGGTTATGGTTTGGAATAGGTCTTGAGTTCGGGTTAGGGTTAGAGTTAGAACTAGGGTTAGTGTTAGGGTTATGTTTAGCATAAGGGTTAGGTTTTGAGCTAGGGTTAGGGCTAGGGCGAGGGTTAGGTTTACAGTTAGGTCTAGGGATAAGATTAGAGTATGATTAGGATTAGGGTTAGAGTAATGGATCTGGTTAGATGTTGGCATAGGTTTATCGTTAGTGTTAGATTGAGGTTTAGGTTTATGTATAGGGCTAAGGTTATGTTTAGGTTTATGGTAAGGGTTAGGGTTTGAGCTAGAGTAAGGTCTATGGTGAGTGTGAGATTTAGGGTTAGGTCTAGTGTTAGTTTTCAGGTTAGGTTTAGGGTTAGGATTATTCCTAGGGTTATCAATAGGTTTAGGGTTAGTTTTAGGGTAATTGGTAGGTTTAGATCTAGGTTTAGGACTAGGGTTAAGTTTCGGATTAGGGTCATTGTTAGGGGTATATTTAGGTATAGGTGTAGGTTTATGTTTAGGATAAGGTTTAGGTTTGAGCTATGGTTACTACTAATCAAGTGTTAGGTTAGGGTTAGGATTATGATAGGCCTAGGATTTGCTCTAGGTTTTGTGTTAGGTTTAGGCCTAGGGTTAGGGCTGTGGGTAATGTAAGAGCAAGGTTTATGATTAGGGCTAATTTTGGTGTTAGGATTTTGGCCAGGTCTAGTGTTAGGTTTAGATTATCGTTAGCATCAGGTTTAGAGGTAGGTTTACTCTTAAAGGCAGGGTCAGTGTTTGGGTTAGAATTAGAGTTAGGGTTATAGCCAGAATTAAAACTAGGTTTAGGTCTAGGGGTAGGGTTAATGTTTGTGTTAGGTTAAGGGTTACTTTAAAGGCTAGGGATAGGTTTTTGTTTAGGTCTATGGCTAGAGTTAAGGCTAGATTTAGGATTTGGTTTATGTCTAGGTTTAGTGTTAGGGTTTGGTCTAGCGTTAGGGCCAGGTTTAGACCTAGGATTACTTTTAGGGTGAAAAAAATGATCAGGGTTAACATTAGGGTTTGGAATAGGGTTAGAGCTAGTGTGAGGGTAGGGTTATGACTATTAATAGGGTTAGGGTTTTGGTTAGCTTAAGGATTAGGGATAGTTCTAGGGTTACCATTAGGGTTAGGGTTTCAATTTGGGTAAGGGATAAGCTTAGAGCTAGGGTTAGGGCTAGACTTAGGGTTAGGGTTAGGGTTACATCTAAATTTAGGGCTCTGATTAGGGCTAATTTTTGTGTTAGGGTTAGGCCTAATGTTATGGCAATGGATAATATAAGAACTAGGGTTACAATTAGGGTTAGGAGTAGGTGTAGGTCTAGTGTTAGTGTTAGGTTTAATGTTAGGGTGATATTTATAGCTAGGTTTGTATTAGGATGTGATTCAGAGGCAGTGTTAGTTTTAGGGTTAGGGTTAGGACTCAAATAAGGGCTAGGATTACTGTTAGGGTTCAGTTTAAGTTTAGGGTGGTCTTTAGAGCTCGGGTGACTCTTAGGATATGAGTCAGCATCAAGGTTAGTTTTAAAGTTAGGGTTATGACTCGAATTAAGGCTAGGGTTCCTGTTAGGGCTCCGGTTAAGTTTAGGGTGGTGTTTAGACCTAGGGTGAGTGTTATAATATGATTCAGGGTCAGGGTTAGTTTAAGGTTATGGTAAGGACTCGAATTAGGGCTTGGGTTAGGTCTAGGTGTAGTGTAAAGCTTTGGATTATGTTAAGGTTTAACGTTAGGAGTATTGCTCAGGTTTTTTTTTTTTTTTTTTTTTTTTTTGAGAGAGAATTTGTTATAATTTTATTTCATTTAGTTTTTGGTGGACACAACATCTTTTTTTTAATTATATTTTTATTTTTGCTGAGGATCAAACTCAAAACCCTGTGCATGCCAGGTGAATGCACTACCACTTGAGGCACATCTTCAGCCTCTATTGCTTAATTTTGTTTTAGTCCTAGGTTATATGATTAGCATTAGGGTCAGGTTTAGTGTTTGTTTTAGGCGTAGGCTGAGGGTTATGTTAAGACTTTAGGGTGTGTGATAGGGTAATGATTAGGCCTAGGGTTAGCATTAGGAATAGGGTTATCATAAGGGTAATGTATAGGGTTAGGGTTAGAGTTAGGATTAGGGTTAGAACTAGGGTTAGGGTTATTGTTCGGGATAAGGCTAGGGTTATGTTTAGGCCAAAGGTTAGGCTTTGATCTATGCTTAGGTCTAAGGTGAGGGTTATGCTTAGGGATAAGGCTAGGTTTAGGGTTAGAGTTATGCTTAGGGTAGGTTTAGGCCTTGGATTAGGGCTAGGTTTTGTGTTAGGTTTAGGTCTGGTTTTACTGCTATGGGTAATGTAAGATCTATGGTTCTAATTAGGGATTGTTTTAGTATTAGGGTTATGGCTAGGTGTAGTGTTAGGTTTAGATTTTCGTTAAGAGTCAGTTTTAGAGTTAGGTTTAGTATTAGTGTCAGGATCAGTGTTCTGATTTGAGTTATAGTGAAAGCAAGAATCAGGAGTTGTGTTAGGACTAGGGGTAGTGTTATTGTTGGTTTAAGTGTTATTGTTAGGGCTAGGACTAAGTATTTGTTTAGGTGTAGGGCTAGAGTTATCAGTAGATTTAGGATTAGGTTTAGGTCTTGGGGTCGTGTTAGGGTTAGGTTTAGGTAAAATGTAGTGGTAGGGCTAGTTTCAGGGTTAAGTTTAGGGTTAGGGTCAGGTTTAGACCTATAATTAGTGTTCTGGTCAGAATAAGGGTGAAGATTAGGGTTAGGTTTGGAGATAGAATGATGGCTAGGGTTTGGACTAGTAATAGGGTTAGTGTTTGATTTAGGCTAAGGATTACTATTAGGAATAGGGTTAGCATTATGGATAGGGTTTGGCTTAGGATAAGGGATAGGGTTACAGCTTGGCTTAGATCTAGGTTTGGGGTTAGGTTTAGAGCTAGGGCTAGGGTTAGGGTTAAATCTAGTTTTCGGGCTCAGATTAGGGCTATTTTTGTTTTTGGGTTAGGGCTAGGTTTAGGAATATATCTAATGTAAGAACTAGGCTTATTATTATGGTTAGTTTTAGGGTTAGGTTTTGGGATAGGGATGGTGTTAGCATTTGCTTTATAGTTAGGGTGATTTATAGAGCTGGTGTTAGTATTTGGATATGAGTCATTGTAAGGGTTAGTTTTAGTTCTAGGACACAAATTTGAGCTAGGGTTATGGCTAGTTGTAGGGTTAGGGTTTGTTTTAGGTTAGGTTTAGGGTTAGGGTAATGGCTCAGTTTTGTTTTAGGGCTAGGGCTAGGATTAGGGTTACCTTTATGATCACTGATAGTGTTCAGCTATTGGTAGGGTGAGGTTTAGGCTTAAGGTTAGGGTTAGATTTAGAGTTATGGTTTGATTTAAGGTTAGGGCTATGGTTAGGGCTAGTGTTAGGGTTACGGTAATGGACAGGTTTAGAAATAAAAATAGGGCTAGGTTGAGAATTAGAGGCATTCTTAAGGCTAGAGTTAGGGATTTGCTTAGGGTTCAAGCTAAAGTAGGGCTAGATTAGCGCTAGGTTTAGTGTTGGGGTTAGACTAGGGTTAGTGTTAGTGTTAGGCTTATGGTTAGTTTTAAGGGAAAGGATGAGGTTATGGCTAGGTTCAGGGCTATGGAGAGGGTTACAATAAGGTATAGGAATAGGATGATTGTTCAGGTTAGGATTAAGGCTAGGATTAGGGCTAGGATGAAGGCTAGGATGAGGTCTAGGGTTTATGTTCGCTTTAGAGCTAGGATTAGGTCTAGGGCTAATATCAGGTCTAAGGTTATGGTTAGGAATAGTGTTAATGTTAGGTTTATGGCTAGGTCTAGTGGAAAGTTAGGTTTATGGAAAGGTCAGGTTTAGAGCTAGGTGTATTATTATGGACAGAGTCCGGTTTAGGGTTTGATTTAGGATAAGGTTTAGGGTTAGGGCTCAAGTTAACATTAGGGTTAGTGTTAAAGTAATGGATACTGTTAGGTTTAGAGTTCAGGTTAGGTTTAGTGTAATAGGTATGGATAGTGTTAGTGATAGGATTAGGGTTAGGCCTAGGGTTAGCATTCGGTTTAGGTTTATGTTTAGGGTAAAGGATAGGGTTAGTGCTAGTGTTAGGGCTTGTGTTAACCTTAGGATTTAGCTAGGTTTAGAGATAGGCCAAGAATTAGTGTTAGTGTTAGGTTTAGCAGAATTGTCTGGGTTTTAGCTAGGGTTAGGGCTAGAGTGAAGCTTAGGGTTAGAGTCAGGGCTACAGTTAGGGTTAGGGTTAGGTTTATGGCTTGGGTTAGCATTAGGGTTAGGGTTATGTTTAAGGTAATGCATAGAATATGTGCTAGGATTTGTGATATTGTTACAGTTAGAATTAGGACTAGGTTTAGGATTAGGTTGAGGGTTAGGGTTATTTCTATGTTTAGGGTAATTATTAGAGTTTGAGTAGGGTTAGGGCCAGAGCCAGGGTTAGGGTTAAGGTTAATGCTAGAGATAGGTTTAGAGTTACGCTTAGGTCTAGGTTTAGGGCAAGTGTTAGGGCTAGGTTTTTTGTGATGTTTAAGGCTAGTGTTAGGTGTATGGGTAAGGTAAGAGCTAGGGTTATGGTTATGGGTATATTTAGGGGTTGTCTAGTGTCAGGGTTAGTTTTTTGGTTAGGATAAGGTTTAGAGCTAGGGTTTGTGTTAGTGTAAGTGACTAGGGTTAAGTCTAGGCTTATGGTTAGGGATAGATTTAGGGTTATGTTTATGGTTAGGTCTAGTGTAAGGGTTAGATTTAAGGTAAGGGTCAAGTTTAGAGCTAGATGTATTATTAAGATCAGCATATGGCTTATGGTTCAGTTTAGGTTAAGGTTTAGGTTTAGGGCTTTAATTAGTCTTATGGTTAGAGTTAGGGTTAGGGTAATGAATAGGCTTAGGATTAGAGTACAGGTTAGTTTTAGGGTAATGGATAGGTTTAGGGATTATGATAGGTTTAGGGTTAAGCTTAGGGTTAGAATTAGCGTAAGGATTATGGTTAGGGTAATGGATAGGATTAGAGCTAGGGTGAGGTCCAGGGTTATGTTTAGGATTAGGGCTACTTTTAGGGTAGTGTATAAAATTAGAGCTATGGTTAGGACGATGGTTAAGGTTATGATTAGTGCTAGGATTAGGTTAGAGTTTGGGATAGGACTAGGGTTATGTTTATGGTAAAGGTGAGGCTTTGAGCTAGGGTTAGGTCTAAGGGGAGGGTTACGGTTATGGTTAGTATAGGGTTACAATTTGGGCTAGTTTTAGGCCTAAGATTAGGACTTGGTTTTGTGTTATTTTAGGCCTAGGGTTTGGGCCATTTGTAATTAAGAGTTACGGTTATGATTAGAGCTAATTTTACGGTTAGGGTTATGACTAGGTGTAGTGTTAGGATTAGGTTTTGAGTTAGGATGAGCTTGGAGCTAGGTTTATGTTAGGGTCAGCGTCAGCATTCAGGTTAGAGTGAGTATTGGGTTTAGTGCAGGAATGAGGACTAGGTTTAGGTCTAGAAGTAGGGTTAGTGTTTGGGTTATGTATGTTAAGGGTGATTGTTAAGGCTAGGGCAAGGTTGTTGTTCAGGTCTAGGGCTAGAGTTATGGCTAGATTTAGGATTGGCTATAGGTCTAGGACTAGTTTTAGGTTTATATTTCGGTATAGGATTACCAGTAGGGCTAATGTTAGGGTTCGGGTTCGGGTTAGGGTCAGGTTTAGACCTACAGTTAGTGTTTCAGTTAGTATAAATTTCAGGGTTAGGATTAGGGTTTGGGTTATTGTTAGAGCTAGAATGAGGGCTAGGATTAGGACTAGTAACAGGGTTAGGTTTTGGGTTATGCCATGGATTAGTGTTAGGACTAGGGTTAGAATTAGGTTTAGGGTTTGACTTAAGGTAACAAATAGGATAAGAGCTAGTGTTAGGGAAGTGTTAGGGACTGGCTTATGGCTAGGATCAGTGTTAGGGTTAAATCTAGGGTTAACAATCAGATTAGGGCCAGATTTTGGGTTAGGTTAGGGCTTATGTTAGGGATACAGCTAATGTACAAACTAGGGTTATGATTAGGGCCAGTTTTGGGGTTATTGTTATGGCTAGGTCAAGTGTTAGGATTAGGATTAGTGTTAGCATTATGTTTAGAGCTAGAGTTAGTGTTAGGGTCAGGGTCAGTGTTCAGGTTAGATTTAGCTATATGGTTAAAGCCAGAATTATCACTAGGGTTAGGTCTAGGAGTAGGGTTAGTTTTGGGGATAGGTTAAGGTTTATTATTACTGCTAGGGCTAGGTTTTAGTTTTTATCTAGGTCTAGATATATGGCTATATTTAGGATTAGGTTTAGGTGTAGGGCTAGTGTTAGGGTTAGGTTTAGGAATAGGTTTATATCTAATGCTAGTGTTAGGGTTCAATGTAGGGTTAGGGTCAGGTTTAGACCTACAGTTACCATTAGGGTAAGAATAAGTGTCAGGTTTGAGTTATGATCAGAGCTAGAGTGAGGGATATGGTTAGTACTAGTAATAGGATTAGGTTTAGGACTAGGGTTAGCATAGGGTTAGGTTTGGCTTAGGGTAAGGGATAGGGATAGACCTAGGGTTATGGGTTACATTTCCGGTAGGGTTAGGGCTAGTGTTAAATTAAGGCTAGGGTCAAATTAGGGCTAGGGTCAAATTAGGGCTAGGGTCAAATTAAGGTCAGTAGTAGTTTTATGGTTTGGGTTTGGACTTGAATTAGGGCTAGGGTTAGGGCTAGGTGTAGGATAAGGTTTTGGTTTAGGTTGAGCTTTAAAGTTAGGGCTATTGCTCAATTTTGTTTTAGAGCTAAGGCTATGGTTAAGGCTAGTTTTAAGATTAGTGTTAGTTTAGGACTAGTGTTAGGGTTAGGTTTAGTCTTAGTTTTAGATTTAGATTTAGAGTTAGGATTAGATCTAGGGTTAGGTCTAAGGCTAAGGATATGGGTAGCGTTAGTTCTAGTTTTATAGCTAGGATTAGGGTTATGATAAAAATAGGATTAGAACTAGGGATAGATCTAGGGTGAGAGTGAGAGTTCGTCGTAGGGCTAGGCTTAGGGTTTGGTTAGGTATAGGGCTTAATTAGGGCTAGGAATAGGGCTAGATTTATGTTAATGTTTAGGTCAAGGTTAGTTTTGGGCTTAGGGTTAGGTTTAGTGAAATTGATGGGGTTAGAGCCAGGTTCAGGGCTAGGATGAAGGTTAGAATTAGGGTTAGGGCTGGGGTTTTGTTAGAGTTATGATTAAGGCTAGGGTAAGGGCTAGGGTGAGGGTTAAGTTTTGTGTTTTTCTTAGGGCTAGGATTAGTGTTAGGGCAAATGTCATTTCTAGGGTTATGGCTAGGGATAGTTTTAAGGTTAGGTTTATGGTTATGTTCACTGTAAGGGTTAGATTTTGGGAAAATTTCAAATTTAGAGCTAGGGGTATTGTTAGGGTCAGGGTCATGTTTAGAGTTTTGTTTAGGTTAGGTTTTAGGTTTAGGGCTCAAATTAGCATTAGGGTTTGTGTTAGGGTAATGATAGGGTTAGGTTTAGGGTTCAGGTTAAGTTTAGCATAATGGATAGGGTTATTTTTAGGCATAGGGTTAGAATTAGGCCTAGGTTTAGCATTAGAATTAGGGCTATGTTTAAGGTAATTGATAGGGTTAGAGCTAAGTTTAGGGTTAGGGTTATGGATAGGAATAGTTTTAGGGTTAGGATTATGGGGGTATATGGGCTAGGTTTAGGGGGAGCTTCAGGGTTAGAGCTAGGTATATTATTATGGGAATCATCAGAGTTAGGGTTTGGCTTCGTTTAAGTTTAGGATTAGGGCTCAAATTAGCATTAGCATTAGGGTTAGGGTAATGATAGGGTTAGGTTTAGGGTTCAGGTTAGGTTTAGGTTAATGAATTAGGTTAGGGTTAGCAATAAAGTTAGGGTTAGGCCTAGGGTTAGTATTAGGGTTATGGTTAGGGTAAGGATAATGAATAGGTTTAGAGCTAATGATAAGGCTAGGGTTATGTTTAGGATTCTGTCTAGGGTTAGGGTAAGGTTTAGGGCTAGGTTTTAGTTTAGGGTTAGGTTTAAAACTAACTAAATCCCAAATAAGCGCTAGGTTTTGGTTTTGGTTAGGGCTAGGGTTAGGGCTATAGCTAATCTATGAACTAGTGTTACAATAAGTGCCAGTTTTAGGGTTAGGTTTAGGGTGATATTTTGAGCAAGGGTTATATTTAGGGTCATTGTAAGGTTCAGGGTTAGATTTAGTGTTAGGTTTAGGACTCAATTTAGGGCTAAAGTTAGTGCTAGGTGTAGGGTTAGGTTTTGGTTTAGGTTAAGGGTTATGGTTAGGGCTATGGCTCAGTTTTGTTTTAGGGATAGGGCTAAGGTTAAGGCTAGATTTTGGATAAGCATCAGGGTTAGGGCTAGTTTTAGATCAAGCTTAGGCTTAGGGTTAGGTTTAGATTTAGAGTTAGGGTTGATCCAAAGTTAGGGCTCATGCTAGTGTAAGGGCTAGGGTTAGGGTTATGGTAAGGAATATGGTTAGAACTAGGGAAAAGTCTAGGGTAAGAATTAGATTTCTTCTAAGGAGTAGGCTTAGGGTGAGGGTTAGGTTTACTGCTAAATTAGGGCTAGGATTAGAACCTGGGTTAGTGTTAGGTTTAAGTCTAGGGGTTGGGCTAGGGTTAGGATTATCACTGGGGTTAGGTTTAAGTTTAGGGGAATGAGTGGGGTTATAGCTAGGTTTAGTCCTAGGGTGAGGGTTAGAATTAGGATTATGCCTCGAGTTATGGTTCAGTTTAGGATTAAGACTAGGATTAGGGGTAGAATAAAGGTTAAGAATTCTGATAGGTTTAGGGCTATGTCTCAGGCTAGTGATAATATCAGGTCTAGAGTTATGGTTAAGGATAGTTTTAGGGTTAGGTTATGGCTAGTTCTATTGTAAGGGTTAGGTTTAGGTTAAAGGTAAACCAGGGCTAGGTTATGGTTGGGATTAAGTCTAGGATTAGGGTTAGGTTTAGAGGTAGGCTAGGGTTTGGTTTAGGGTAAGTGTTAGGGTAAGTGTTAGTTTAGGGTTAAGGATATGGTTACGTTAGGATAAGGGTTAGTGTTTGATCTAGGGTTAGGTCTAGTGTGAGGCTTAGGTTTAGGTTTAGTTCTAAATTGAAGATTATGGTTATAGTTAGGTTTAGTGTTAGGGATAGGGTTTTTAATTACGGTTAGGATTAGGGATAGGGTAATGGATATGGTTACAGCTAAATTTTGGACCAGTTTTAGGTTAGGATTTGGGGTAGGGTTAGGATTAGGATTTAGGATAGGGCTAGGGTTATGTTTAGTGTAAGCGTTAGGCTTTGAGCTAGGGTTCGGTCTAAAGAGAGGGTTAGCATTACAGTTAGAGATTGGGTTATACTTAACTCTAGCTCTAGACCTAAAAATTAACCCTAGCCTTATCCCTACAAATAACCCTTAACTTAATGCAAAATCTAACCGTACCCCTAAACATAAACCTAGTCCCAATTCTGGCTTTAACCTTAGCTCTAACTGTAACCTGAACACTGACCCTGCTTTTAACACTAAACCTTTCTCCAAACCTGACCCTAACCAAAAACCTAATCCTAACACTAGACATAGCCATAACCTTAAGCCTACAACTAGCCCTAATCATAATCCTAGCTCTTATATTAACCATAGCCTAACTCTATGCCTTAACCTAACACAAAACCTAGAGCAAATTCTAGGCCTAAATCTAGCCCTAAGCGTAACCCCAACCTAAACCTAGCCATAACCCTAAACCTAACCCTAAACCTAACCCTAGCCTTACTCTTAAACCTTACTCAAAGCCTGAACCTTACCATAAATATAAACTTAGACCTACACCTTATTCTAAACCCTAACCCTAGCCCTAACACTGAACTTAACCCTATCCCTAAACCTAGCTCTAAACCTAAACTTTCATAACCCTACACCTAACTGTATTGATAACCCTAGACTTAACCCTAAACGTAACCCTAACCCTAACCTGAAAACTAACAATATACCTAACACTAAAAGTAACACTCGCCATAGCCCTAACCCGTACCATAAACTAAACATAACCATATTCTTAACATTAACCCTAAAACTAAATCTAATCCTAAAACTAAACCTAAACCTACATCTAACCATATCCATTACCCTAATTCTTATCCTAGCCCTAATGATAACCCTAGCCCTAACCTTAACCCTAAACCTACCATAATTCTGTCCCTAGACCTAAGGCTGAACCTAATCCTTGACCTAGCCCTATCACTAACAATAGCTCAAAACCTAGCCCTTACACTAAAAATAACCCTAGTCCAAAACCTAACCCCAATCCTAGACCTAATCCTAACTGTAACCATATCCCAAACACTAGCTCTAACTCTATCCATTACCCTAACCATAACCCTAAACCTAATGTGAAACCCAGCCCTAACCCTAACCCTAATCCTAGCTCTATCCCTGAAGCCTCAAACTAGCCCTAACACTTACTCAATCACTGACCCTTACCCTTAACCTAACCTTAAGAAAATGATAAGCCTAACCCTAACCTTAACTCTAGCCCTAATCCTAAACATAACCCAATTTCTAACCCTAGCTCTAAACCCTTCCATTACCCTAATGATAACCATAAACCTAATGCTAACCCTAGGCCTTACCTTAACCCTATCCATTACCCTAAATCTAACCTGAGCCCTGAACCAAACCTGAAGCCTAAACCTAACCTTATCCATTACCCTAATCCTAACTCAAACCTAATGCTAATTTGACCCATAACCCTAAACTTCAACCTAACCGAAATCCAAAAACTGACTCTGACTATTATAATACCCCTAGCTCTCAACTTGAACCTCACCCTAAACCTAACTCTGAAAATAGACCTCACCACAAATCTTACCGCAAAACTATCCCTAACCTTAACCCTATACCTGATATTAGCTCTAGCCCCAATTGTTGCCATAACCCTAACACAAAATATAGCCCTCATCCTACCCCTAAACCTAGCCTTGATCCTAACCTGAACCCGAACTCTAGCCTTATCCCTAATTTTATCCCTCACCCTATTTCTGAACCTTGCTATAACATCATCCCTTCTCCCAAATCTAACCCTAAATCTAACTCTAGACTTAACCCTTACAGTAATTCTAGACTTGATCCTAGCACTATTTTGTCCCTAATCCTACCACTAGCACTAACACTAACATTAACTCTTGCCCTAGCCCTATTCCTAGATATAACCCTATCCATTACGATAACCCTAACACTTGCCCTAACCTTAGCCCTCACATTAGCCCTAGCCCTAACCCTAGAATAAACCATAACTCTAAGTCCAACCCTAACCCTAAGCCTAAACCTCACACTAACACTACCCCTAACACTAACACTAATCCTAAAACTAGCCCTAATCTAGTTCAAGCCCTAAAACAAAACCGAGCCATAGCCCTAGCCCTAACACTTAATCTAAACCTAAACCTAACCCTATACCTAGCCCTAACATTAGCCCTAATTCCAGTCTTAACCTAACCCTAAAACTAACCTTGAGTCTGACTCTGGCCTTAAACTAACCCTAGCTCTAAAATCGCCCTAAACATATATGTAAAACTAAAACTAGTACTAGCCCTAACTGTAACCCTAAAAGTAGCCCTAATCATAATTATTATTCTTACATTAGCCGTAGCCTTAACCTTATCCAAAATCTATCCCTAAACTGAGCCCTACACCTTGTTTTAACCCTAACCCTAACCTAGCTCTAAGCATTACCCTAAACCTAAACCTAACCCTAAATCTGGCCCTAAACCTAAACCTAATCCTAGACTTAATCCTAACCATAATCCTAGCCCTAACTATAGGTCTAACCCTATCCATTACCCTAAACATAACCCTACCCTAATTATAAACCTAGCCTTTAACTTAACCCTAAACCTAAACATAGACCTGACACTAACCCTAACCATCAACCTAGACCTAACCATAGCTCAAATCCTAACACTTACCTTAAACCTAACCCTAACACTAAAACTAGACCTAAACCTAACCCTAGCCCTAATCCTAACCATAATGCTAAACCTAAACCTATCCATTACCCTAAACATAAGCCTAACCCAAACATAGCTCTAAACATAGCTCTAACCCCACCCATTACCCTAACCCTAATTATAAACATCATGATAACACTAGCCCTAACCCTAAACCTACTCTAACGCTAACTATAAACTTAACCCTAGTCCTAACCGTAAACTTACACTAACCCTAATTTTAAACCTAACCATAAACCTAACCTTTGCCATAGTCCTAATCCTAGCACAAACCCTAACAGTTGTGCTAAACCAAACTCTAACCCTAGTCCTAAACCTAAATCTAACTCTATCCATTTAGGCCTAACCCCAAACCTATCGCTAAGACTAACCTTATCCTTACCTAAACCTAAAATTAACACTAAATCTAATCCTATCAATTACTGAAGCCCTAACTCTAAACCTAACTCTAATGCTAATTCGAGCCCTAAAAATAAACAAAAACCTAACCCAAACTCTGAGCAAGACACTGACTCTAATATCACACCTAGCTCTAAACTGACCCTTACCCTAAACAAAACCCTTAAACTAGATCTAGCCATAAAACTAACCCTAACAGTATCCCTAACTGCAAGCCTAGACCTGACATTAGCACTCTACCTTATTCTTGCCATAAACATAACACAAACCCGAGCCCTCATCCTAGTCCTAAAACTAGCCTTAATCCTAACCCAAACACTAACCATAGCCACAATCCTAATTTCAACCCTCGCCCTTGCTCTGAATCTAGGTGTAACCACATCCTTTCCCCTATCCCTAACCCTAACCCTACCACTAACACTAACACTAACCCTAGCCCTAACTCTAGGCCTAATCCTAACACTAACCATAGATCAAATCTTAGCCCTAATTTATTGCTAACTCTAAACCTAACTATAACCCTAGCCCTAACACTAAACCTAACTCTAGCCCCAGACTTATTTCTAGTACCAAACTTATCTATTGCCTAACCCTAACACTAGCCCTAAACTTAGTCCTAAACCTAGCCATAGTTCTAAACCTAGAACTAACACTAACTCTAAATCTAAACCTAACTCTAAACCTAAACCTCACCCTAACACTAGCTCTAAATCTAATTCTAAATTGAAAACTAGCCCTAACCCTAGCTATAGCCTTATTTGAACCCTAACCTTAACCCTACCCTTTACTTAGCCCTAAGACTAACTCTAACTCACACCATAGCCCTATTTCTATTTATAACCCTATTCATTACTGTAACCCTCACAATACCCCTAACCTGAGTCCTAACACTAGCCATACCTCTAACCCCAGATATAACCATAACTCTAAATCTAACCCTAATCTTAAGCCTAAACCTCATTCTACAACTAGCTCTAACACTATTGCTAATCCTAAAACTAGCCGTAATCCAAGCCCTAGCCCTAAAAAAGAACTGAGCCATTGATCTAACCCTAAATCTTAACCTAAACCAAACCCTAACCCATAACTACCCATAACCCAAGCTCTAATTCGAGTCCTAGGCCTAAAAGTAACCCTCATTTTGACTCATATCCAAACACAAACCTAGCTCTAAATATCACCCTAACCCTAAACCTAATGCTAACACTAGACCTAGCTGAAACCCTAACCCTAAAACTAACCCTAATCATAACTCTAGTTCTTACATTGGCCTTAGCCAAACCCTAGCCCTAACTCTAACACAAAAATAGCCCTAATCCGAGCCCTAATATTAGATTTAACCCTAACCCTAACCCTAAAACTAGCCCTAAACCTACCCTAATCCTAGCCCTAAACCTAGATCTAATTTCATCCATTACCCTAAGCCATACCCTATTTATAATGCTAACTCTAGTCCTAATCCTAATCCTTAGCCAAACCCAAACAATAACCCTATTACTAGTCCTAACACCAGCCCTCATTCTAGATCTAATCCTAACCTAAAACCTCACCCTAACCTTCACCCTTATTCTGACCCTAACACTAATATAGGTCTAAACCTGACCCTAAACAGAAACAGAAACCTGAAACTGCCCTACCAGTAAACTTATACCTAAACCTAAACCTAACACTAGCCCCATACCTAAACCTAATCCTCAATCTAGCTTTACTCTAGCCCTTGACCTAAACAAAAATTTAGTGCTAGCCCTAACAATAACCCTTAACCTACACCAAACACTAACCCTACCAATAGACCTAACCCTAGTTCTATTCTGGATTTCACCCTAACCCTAACTTTAACCTGAACACTGGCCCTGAAACTAACATTAAACCTAGCTCTAAACCTGACCTTAACCAAAAATCTAAACCTAACACTAGACCTAGCCATAACCTTAACCCTAAAACTAGCTCTAATCAGAACCATAGAACTTACATTACACATAGCACTAATCCTAGGCCTAAACCTAACACAAAACTTAAATAACCCTAACCCTAATCGAAGCCTGAACCTACCCTAAACATAACCCTCACCCTAATCCTAACCCTAGTCCTAACCTAACACTCACCTTAGACTAACCCTAGCTCAAAGCCTAACCCTTAGCCTAAACATAACCCTAGCACTATCCCTAACCATAACCCTAACCATAACCCTAATCCTAATCTTAACCATAGACCTAACATTATCTCTAAACCTAGCCATTACCCTAACTCTAACCCTAACCATAATGATCACTCTATCCATAACCCTAACTAACCTAACCCTAGACCTAAACCTAAACCTAAACCTTGCCATAGCCTTAACCCTAACTCAAACCCTAACTCTTACCCTAAAACCAACAGTAAACCTAGCCCTATACTAAACTTAAACCTAAACCTAATCTTAACCATAAAGCTAACCTTACATTTAACCCAATGTATTACTCTAAACCTAATCCTAACCCTAATGAAATCCCTAGCCCTAACCCTAAACCTAACCCTGACCATAACACTAAACCTAACCCTCGTCCTAGACCCAACCCTAGCTCAAAACCTAAACTTTACCCTAAATATAACCCTTACCATAACTCTAAGTTAGGTTTAATAGCCCTAACCCAAAACCTAACCTAACTCTAGCACTAATCCTAACCTAACCCTAATCCCTAACCATAGATCTACCATATATAGTATCCTTATGATAACCCTAATCATAATGGTAACCCTAGGCATAACCCTAACCCTTTTGCTAACCCTAAAGCTCTCCAAGCCCTAAACCTACTCTCAAACCTAAACCTAACCCAATAAATTACCATAACCCTAACACTAATCCTAATGCTCTTTTGAGCCCTATCCCTAAACCTTAACCTAAAACAAACCCTAACACTGATCCTGACCCTCAAAATACACCTAGCTCTAAACCTGACCCTTACCCGAAGCCTAACACTTACACTAGACATAGACAAAAACCTAACCCTAAATATACCCCAAACTGTAACACTAGACCTGACATTATCCCTAGCCCTAATTCTAGACCTAACCCTACAACAAACCCTAGCCCTCATCCTAGCCCTTAACCTAGCCTTAATCATAACCCTAACCCTCACCCTAGCCCTAACCCTAATTCTAACCCTCACCCTACCTCTAAACCCAGCTATAACACCATACCTTACCCTAAAATGAACTATAACCCTAGCCCTAACTCTAGGCCTAAGCTGAACATTAACTCTAGCCCTAATCCTAGCCCTAACTTAGCCCTATCCATAAAACTAACCAAAACCCTAGGCCTAAGACTAACTCTAACTCTCACCCTAGCCTTAGACCTAGATCTAAACCTATCTGTTACCATAATCATAACCCTAGCCCTAACCCTTGCCCTATAGATAGACCTAGACCTAATCCTAGATATCACGCTAAATCCAAATCTAACCCTAACCCAAAGCCTAAGCCTAACACTAACACTAGTCCTAACCCTAATGCTATTCTTATAACTGACCCAAACCCTAAACCTAGGACTAAAACAAAACTGAGCAACAGCCCTAACCCTAAACCTTAAATAAACCAAACTTAACACTACACACCTAGACATAACCCTAGCCTTAATTCGAGTCCTTACCCTAACTTAGCCTGACCCTGACTCATATCCTAACACTGACCCTAGCTCAAAAGACCACCCTAAACTTAAACCAAACCCTAACAGTAACCCTAGCCCTAATTCAAGTCATAACCCTAACCTTAAAGCTAACCCTGACCCTGACTGATATCCTAACAGTCACCCTAGCTCTAAACACAGTTTTAAGCTGAAAGCTAGAACTAACACTGACCCTGACTCTGACCATAATACTAACCCTAGTCTAAATATCATGCTAACCCTAACCCTAAACCTAACACTAGACCTACCACTAACCCAAACCCTTAATTTAACCCTAATTGTAACCCTGGTACTTACATTAGCCTTAACCCTAACCCTAGCACTACCTTAACCCAAAACCTAGCCCTAGTCCAAGCCCTTACCGAGCTTTAACCCTAAACCTAATCCTAACCCTAGCCCTAATCAAAACCATAACCCTAGCCTTAAACCTATCTCTAGCCCTATCCTTTTCAATAACCATAAATGTAGGCTAAACCCAACCCTATTCCTAATCCTAACCTATGTATTATTCTAAACCAAACCTAAACCCTAACCTCATATTATAATTACACTAACACTAACCATAATGCTAATTCGAGCCCTAACTTTAAACCTTAACCTATCCCAAACTTCTAACCCAGACCTTGACCCTAGCTCTAAACCTGACCTAACTCTAAATCTAACCCTTACATTATATGTAGGCATAAACCTAACCCTAAAACTATCTTTAACCATAACCCTAGATCTGATATTAGCCCTAGCCCTAACACTAAAATAAAGCATAGCCCTCATCCTAGCCCCAAACATAGCCTTAATCATTACCCTAACACTAACCATAGCCCTAACCCTAATTCTAACCTTCACCTTATCCCTAAACCTAGCTATAATGCCATTCCTTACCCTAAACTTAAACCTAACCCTAACCCTAACGCTAGGCCTCAGGTGAACACTAATCTTAGTTCTAATTCTAGCCCTAATTTATCCCTATCCCTAACCCTAACCCTAACCCAAGCCCTAAGACTAACTCTAAACCTCACACTAGCCCTATCCCTACTTCTAACCCTATCCATTACTGTAATCCTAAACCTAGCCCTAAACCTAGTCATAACCATTGCCAAATCCTTATTCCTAGTCCTAACCCTAGATGTAACCCTAACTCTAAATCTAACCCTAACCTTAAGCCTAAGCCTAATATTAACACTAGCCCTAATGCTAATCATAAAACTAGCCCTAACACTAACCCTTGCAGTAAAACAAATCCAAGCAATAGCCATAACCCTAAACCTTAACTTAAACCAAACCTTAAAACTAAACCTAGACCTTACCCGAGCCCTAATTCGAGTCCTAATCTTAACCTTAATACTATCCCAAACTCTAACTCATATCTAACACCACCCTAACCTGAAACTGAACCTTACAGTAACCCTAGCCTTAATTCGAGTCCTAACCCTAACCTGAAAACTAAATCTGACCCTGACTATTAACCTAACACTAACACTAGCTCTATATTTCACCCTAACCTTAAAACTAATCCTAACACTAGAGGTTTAACCCCTAACCATAACACTACAACTAACCCTAAAAACCATAGTTCTTACAATAGCCATTGCTCTAACCCTAGCCATAACCCTAACACAAAACTAGCCTTAATCCAAGCCCTAAACCTAGCTTTAACCCTAACCCTAGCCCTAACCCTAGCTCTAACCCTATGCCTTACCCTATGCCAACACTAAACCTAATGCTAATGCTAAATATAATTCTAATCCTAAATCTATTCCTTCACCTAACCCAAACCCTAATCCTATTAGTTGTCCTAACCCTAGCCCTCGTTCTAGCTCTAACCATAACCCAAACCCCAACATTAACCCTGACCCTTATTCTGACCCTAACACTAATCATAGGTCTAAACCTGAACCTAACCCTTTACTGAACCCTAACATTAGCCCTATTGGTAACCTTATACCTAAACCTAACCCTAACACTAGACCTAGACCTAAACCTTATCCTAATCTATCCATAACTCTAGCCCTAGACCTAAGGAAAAACTTAGCTCTAGCCCTAATTATAGCCCTTACCCTAAAGCCAAAAGCTAATCCTTCCCCTAGTCTTAACCCTAGACCTAATTCTGGCTTTCCCATTAACCATAACCCTAAACTGAAAACTGACACTGAAACTAACACTGTAGCTCTAAACATCACCCTAACCCTAAACCTAACCCTAAAACTATACTTAGCTCTAACTTTAACCCTAAAACTAGCCCTAATCATAACAAAGTTCTTACATTTGCCATAGCCCTAACCTATTGCAGAACCTAGCCCTAACCCAAGTCCTACCTTAGCTTTAACACTAATGCTAACCATAACCCTAACCTTATACTAGCCCTAAATCTAGGCTTTACCCTAGACCTAATCCTAATCCTAACACTAGCCCTATCACTAGCTCTAACCCTATACATTACCCTAATGATAACCCTAACACTTCTGCTAATCCTAGGCCGAACCCTAATCCTATACTTAACCCTAAACCTATCCATTACCGTACACCTAACCTGAACTCTAAACCTAAAACTATCATTAACCTATCCCTAACCATAATGATAACTTGAGCCTTAACCCTAAATATTAATCTAATAAAAACCCTAACCCTGACCCTTACCCCAATATTATCCATAGCTTTAAACCTGACCCTAACAAGAAACCTGACCCTTACAATAGACCTCCATATAAACCTAACCCTAAAACTCTCCCTAACTGTAACCCTAAACCTGACATTAGCTCTTGCTCTAATCCTAGTCCTAATCCTAACAAAAACCTGAGCCCACATTCTAGCTATAAACCTCGTCTTAATCATAAATGTAACCATAACCAAACCCTAATTCTAATCCTCACCCTAGTGCTAAAAGTAGCTATAATCCCATCCCTTAACCTAACCCTAACCCTAACCCTAACACTAACACTAACCCTAGCCCTCAAACTAGGCCTAACCATAACACTCACCCTAGTCTTAATCCAGGCCCTAATTTAGCCTATTCGAAACCCAACCCTAACCCTAGCCCTAAGACTAAATCAAAGTCTCAATCTAGCCTTATACTTACTTCTAAACATATGTCTTACCATCACCCTATGCCTAGCCCTAAACTTAGCCCTAATCCTATCCCTATACTTACCCCTAGCTCAAAGCCTAGATCTAAACCTAACTCTCAATCTAACCCTAAACCTAAGCCTAAAACTCACACTAACACTAACCCTAATTCTAAAACTAGCCCTAACTCTACACCTAGCCCTAAAACAAAACCGAATCATAACCCTAACCCTACACCTAGCCCTAATCCTATCTCTAATTCTAGTCCTAACCCTAACCTGAAAACTAATCTGGACTCTGATTCTGACCCTAATATTAAACCTAGTTCTAAACATCATCATAACTGTAAATTTAAACCTAACACTGGACATAGCCCTAACCCTGACCCTATCACTAGCTCTAATCATAATGCTACTTTGTACATTAGCTGTAGCCTTAACCCTAGCCCTACCCTAACACAAAACCTAGCCTCAATCCAAGTCCTAAACCTAGTTTTTTAATATGTATTTTTTTTAGTTTTCGGTGGACACAACATCTTTATTTTATTGGTATGTGGTGCTGAGGATCGAACCCAGTGCCCTGCACATGTCAGTTGAGCACACTACTTCTTGAGCCACATCCTCAGCCACTAAACCTAGCTTTAACACTAAAGGTGAATCTAACCCTAACCCAAGAAAGTCCTAATCCTATACATAACCCTACCCTAATCTTAGGTCTAACCCTATCCATTACCCTAATGATAACCCTTATGCTAACCCTATGCCTAACCATAACCCTATCCATTACACTAAACCACACCTAAACCTAACCCTTTCATTACCTTAACCAGAATCCCTAAAGTTAATTCAAGCCCTAAACCTAAACCCTAAACTAAGCCAAGCCCTTACCATGATCCTGACCCTATTAATAACCCTACTTCTAAATCTGACCCTTAGTATACACCTAACTTAACACTAAATCAATCCCTAATTGTAACCCTAGACCTGATATTAGCCCTAGACCTAATACTAGACCTAAACCTAACAAAAACATTAGCCCTCATCCTGGCCCTAAACCTAGCTTTAATCATAATCCTAAACCTAACCCTAGACCTAACCCTAATACAAACCCTTGCCGTAACCCTCAAACTAACTATAAACCAATATGTTACCATGAAAGGAATCCTAACTCCAACCCTAACTGAAGGCCTAAACCTAACACTAACACTAGCCCTAATTTAGCCCTATCCCTAACTGTAACCCTATCCCTAATCCTAGCTCTAAGACTGACTCTAACTCTCATACTAGCCCTATCACTAGTTCTAACCCTATCCCTTACCATAATCCTAAACCGAACCCAAACGTTAGACCTAACCCTTGCACTATCCTTAGCCCTATCCCTAAACATAGATCACAACCTAACTCTAAATTTAACCCTAATCCGAAGCCTAAGCCTAACCACTATAAATACATTTATATTTAGACTCAGTGTCTACAGATGTTGGCTTCAAATATTATTTAGAATATAGTCATTAGTTTCATAAAAGGCATACCATTTCTGGTGGTGTATAGAGAAGTGAGGATCAGGTGTAGGATGCTATGTTAAGTGGGAAATGAATGAGGGTATGTGATTAATCTAACTTAGCAACTTTGGAGGAGAACACTAATGAATAGACAGGGGGAATTTAGGGAAGAAGGTATAAATTCAAACTCCTTATTTGTATTCATTAAATTACCCTAGGTATAAATATTAAAAGTTAGGAGGCTGAAAGTGGGATAGAGGGAGAAAGAAAAAAAGAAGAAAATATAACAAGGGATAAAGAAAGAGAGGGAGAAAGAAAATAAGAGAAAATAAAGAGGTGGTGTGGTGGGGCCTATGTGATTCCTCTATATTACACAATTCTAGTGATTCAGTTCGTAAAGTCCAATTTCATGGAAAGTTCTTGGTTTCACATATGTTGACGTTGTGAGGACCAGAGGGGAAGAGTAGAGGAGAATGGATGAGGAGAGCAAGAAAAGAAAAGTAAGAAAGAAAAAAAGTCTCTCAGATCACTCTTTTCTTTTCTTGCAGTAGGTGGAGTTGTCTATTCCTAGCTTGAGTCTCTGTGCTCAGGATGGTGGAGGTCGCCAGGGTGAGAGGGCTTGAGCTTCTACCTGGAGCCTCCCTACTCTTAATCTCTGAATTGGAAACCAGGTGCCTGTACAGTTGCTGTTCCTCATTGATAGCTAGACTCCCCAAAAGCTTGTGTGAAAAATCTTGAGTTATCACAGCTGGTGGTAGGGGAGTTGGAAACCAGGTACCTGATAAGCTGCAGAACCAAGCTGGTAGCCACGTCCACTGATAGGTGATGAGTAAGTTTTTGCAAGATGGATTCCATCTATTACCCATGTATGGTGTTTGGTGAGGTGGGTGGTTCTGGACTGACCTTGTGCTGTTTCCAGAGCTCGGTTTGGTGACCTGCAAGTAAAGCCTCCGTGTTCTGTGCTGCCTTCCGTGTGTGCAGAGAGTGACTCCGTGGCCGAGACTACTGTGAGAGCTGAGAGGAAACCCACAGCCCAGCCTTCCATCTGTGCTGAGAGCACAGATGCGGCCCTAGATTTCTTCAAATTTCTATGATACTGGGCAGGATTCATCTTTTACTTAGCCTTACTATGCTCCAAAGGTTTGGGCATTGTCGGTTCAATGGTTCACTCTCAGGAACAGTTTGTATTTTAAGGTTTCTCTTTATTATGGCTTATTGACATTAATGAAAATTGAGCTGAAAATCAAACAGGGTTTGCCAGAGGTGCTTGAAACTTCACACAATTAGTTCTTAGTGGGCACTCTCTGGTTTCTTTCTTTTGAAAGTAGGCCAAAGATGAAGCATGCAAAAGAAACTGTATCTTAGAGCCCTTAAGGAGAAAACAGAGAATCATGTATGTACTGAAATATGTCTCCCAACAATTTGATCAGATTTTTTGATACTACACAGTATTCATCTTTGAGCTTGCTCCACTAGGCTCCCCAAGGTTGGCACTTTTAGGATCAATGGTTCTCTAAACAGGTAAGGGTTTGTGTAATGGTTAGGGTTAGGGCTAGCTTTAGAGCTAGTGTTAGGGTTAGAGTTTGTTTTGTTCAAATTTCTTTGATACTGGGAAGATTTATCTTTTACCTAGCCTTACTATGTGCCCCAGTTTCGGGACCTCTTGTTTCAATTGTTTCCTGTTGGGAATAGTTTGTTTTTAATATCTCACTTCATTTTGACCTATATGGGTAAATGAGAATGGAGCTGGAAATCAGAGAGTTGGTGCTAGCTGGTTGAAACTTCACATACTCAATCAGTTGTCTGTGGGCACTCTCTGGTTTCTTCCTTGTAAAAGAAGCCATAAGCTGAAGCACACAAAACAATTTTATCCAAGAGCACTTTAGGAGAAAAGAGGGCAATATGCTTGTACTGAAATACCTTCCCCAATTATTTGGTCAGATTTATTTGATACTGTGCAGGATTCATATGTAAGCTTGCCCCACTAGTCTCCCCAAGGATAAAACTTTTATGATCAAAGGTTCTTTTAACAGGTTAGGCTTAGGGTTATGGTTAGAGTTAGGGTTAGAACTAGTGTTAGGGTTAGACTTAGCTTTCTTCAACTTCATGAATACTGGGCAGGATTTAACTTTTTTCTATTCTTAGTATGCTCCCCAAGATTGGGCCTCCTAGTAAAAGGGTTATCACTCGGGAGTAGTTTTAATTTTCATCTTTCACCTCAATTTGACCTATAGGGATGAATGGAAATGGAGCTGAACTCAAACAGGGTTTGTGCTAGCTGCTTGAAACTTCACACACTCATCCAGTTCTCAGGGCATATTCTCTCCTTTTTTTTTTCTTTTGGGAGTAGCCCAAAGCTAAATTAGACAGAAACAGCTTTATCTGTGAGCACTTTAGGAACAAGCTTCAATTTTTTTGCATGGATTACTTTGATATTGTACAGGATTCATTGTTGAGAGCCACAGCCGAAGGGGCCCCAGAAAACTTCCAGCTGCCAGCAAACTTCCAGCTGCCGGCTGATGATTGGCTCACAGCGGCCCCAGCAACATCTAGCTGATTGGCTCCTCTGCGGTGATGCTCATTGGGCTGTTTCCCTGCCCTTTCAGACCACGGAGCTGTTCATTGGGGGACTTTTTTGGCTCCACCCATGTGACCCAGCCAATCGGCCTCAAGAGCAGGAGGATTGTGGGAGGTGGAGAGAAGCTTGTGGGGGAGAGAGAGGCTTGTGGAAAGCCAGTGGTGGCAGTTGAGGCTCTGAGGGTTTTTCCTGAGAGGCTGTTTTGTTTGGTGTGTGTGGTTCTAAAAATAAAGTTAGTTTCTTTTGACAAGTGGCTCCTGATTGTGCCCAGCCAGACTGCGGCATTTGGTGGCTCGCATGGGGAGCGACTGAGGGTAAGTGAAACTGCTCGCCCCTGAGGGCAGGGCGAGAGGATGGGTAGCCATTTTAAGATTCCTCTTTTATTTTGCTTCACTTTTGTTTTAAGTTGCCTGTCCCTGGAGATGAGTGAGACGGAAGAAAAACCGCTCACATCTGAGGAAAAACTATTTACGTCTGAGGAACAGATAGGGAGAAAGGATGGATGCACATGTCAGGAGGATAGAAAGGCTATAATGACTTTTTGTTGTTCCCTTTTTATTTCATTCTGTCTCGGTTTTGTTTGGTGTTATCTTGTTGGGTTGTATTATAGTAGAAATATGGGATCAGAAATTAGCAAAAAACAAACTGATAGAGTGTTAAGTAAATTGTTACAGGAAGGAGGCATCTCAGTAAAATCAAGAACAGTCAGGGCATACGTTCATACAATACAAAAATGTAGCCCATGGCTTTTTAAGGAGGAGTTGTTAAATATATCACTATGGAACCATTATGGTGAAGATTTAAAAAGAATAGAAAAGAAAAGCCCAGGGACTCTGACAGTTGGCACATTGCCATTGTGGACGTTCATAACTTGTTTGCATAGTCCAAAGCCTTCAGTTCAGACAATGGTAGAGGAAGGAGAAGACATATTGATTCAAGTAAAAGAGAAGGTCTCTCAAGTTAGTCAGACAGAGGAAAAGATTCAAGTAAAAGAGAAGGCCTCTCAAGCTAGTCAGACAGAGAAAGAAAGTGTAAAACAGAACAAAGCCATCAGGGGGAAAGTTACAACAGGAGACTGCTACTAACACCTTTCTATCACCAGAGGGTGTAAGTGTCCAACCAACAGCACCACCTCTACAGGAGACTGCTACTAACACCTTTCTATCACCAGAGGATGTAAGTGTCCAACTAACAAGGCCACCTCCATATGCTGGGAGGTCCCCAACCCCCGCAGTTGATAGTTGGGATCCTGAGACAAGATCTCACATATTAACATGCCCTGTATTTGAGGCAGGAGGGCAGCGATTTTACCAAGTTTTAAATTTCAAAACAATGAAGCAGCTAAAAGAGGCTGTAACAACCTATGGTCCTCAAGCACCCTTCACTGTAAGCATGGTCGAATCCATTAACAACTTGAACATGACGCCAGCGGATTGGGCTAATATGTGTAAAGCTGTGCTAAATGGAGGACAATACCTGTTATGGAAGGTTGCCAATGAGGAATTTTGCAAGGAGACGGCTAGGCGAAATGCAGCAGCTGGTTATCCTCAGAGAAATCTAGATATGTTGTTAAGGAAAGGGACCTTATGAGGATCAGCAGCAACAAATTGCATATGATCCTGGCGTATACGCACAAATTGCTGCAGATGCAATTAAGGCATGGAAGACTTTACAAGGACATGGAGGTTTACAAGGTCAATTATCTAAGGTAATACAAGGAGCTAATGAACCTTATGCTGAATTTGTTGATAAGCTTATTCAAACAGCTACCAGAGTTTTTGGGAATACAGAACAAGCAATACCATTACTAAAACACCTGGCTTATGAGCAAGCAAATCGTTGGTGCAGAGATATCATTAGACCATGGAAATATGAAGATTTAAACACATATATTAAATTATGTAGAGACATTAATGAACAAGAGCAAGTCGTGGCAGCTGCAGTAAAACAGGCTTTAGATGCCAGAGACATTAATGAACAAGGGCAAATTGTGGCAGCTGCAGTAAAACAGGCTTTAGATGCCAGGCCAAGAACATGCTACAATTGTGAACAAACAGGACATTTTAAAAGGAATTGCCCCATTGGAGGAGGGTTTAACAAAACTAGGTATCAAATGAGTAGAATACCAGGTATTTGCCCATGATGCCGTAGAGGGAGACATTGGGCTAATGAATGCCATTCTCAAACCACCATAGAGTGTACTCCATTATCAAAAAATGAACAAGCACCAGGTGTTTATCCACGATATCATGGAGAAAGGCATTGGGCTCCATTGCCAAAAAATGGACAGGGCGGCCCAATGCTCCGGGGCCCAAAACCACAAATATACAGAGCACTGGAGGAACCCAGCAACCCCATCAGGGTAGTGCCCAGGACACATTGTCCATCAGATCCCTCATCAGACAAACCAGAGGGAATGCAGGGTTGGACATCTGCGCCTCCGCAAGATCAGTACTAACTCCAGAGATGGGAGTTCAAATCATTCCCACAGGGGTGAAAGGACCTCTTCCCAAAGGAACAGTAGGCTTATTATTGGGATGCAGCTCTTCTACTCTAATAGGACTTATGATAAGTCCTGGGGTAATTGATCCCGATTATGAAGGTAAAATAAAAATTGTAGCCAGTTCTCCAAAGGGTATATCAGTAATTTCACCAGGAGACAGAATGGCACAGTTACTAATAATACCCAGCCTACATGATAAATTTTCCAGTCGTACTGTAGAAAGAGGTTCCAAGGGATTAGGCTCCATAGGTGTAGATTTGGCTATGCTTTCTTTAAATTTAGATTCTCGCCCCATGTTAAAACTAAATATTCAAGGACATGAATTTAATGGGCTACTGGATACAGGTGCAGACCTTAGCATCATCTCTCATCAAGAATGACCAAAACATTGGCCATTACAACAAGCCACTCAAACGCTTCGAGGCCTAGGAGTGGCAACTATTCCCCATAGAAGTGCAATGGTATTAGATTGGAAGGATCCTGAAGGATGTGAAGGAACTATACAGCCATATCTATTGGATCATCTTCCCGTAAATTTATGGGGACGAGATGTCCTAGATCAATTAGGTTTGACATTAACAAATAACATCAACCAAAATGCACCCACTTTTATGACTAGACAAGGTTTTAGGAAAGGAAAAAGATTAGAAAAACAAGAACAAGGTATAGCAGCACCAATACAAATAGATCAAGGAACAGACAGACATGGGTTGGATTTTCAGAAAGGGCCACTGAGACAATAAAAATTACTTGGAAATCAGAAAGACCAGTATGGGTTCCTCAGTGGCCCCTGACTAAAGAAAAGATACAAGCAGCCCATGACCTGGTCAAACAACAATTAGCAGAAGGACATATACAACCTTCTGTATCTCCCCATAATACTCCCATTTTTGTCATCAAAAATAAATCCGGTAAATGGAGATTATTGCAAGATTTAAGAGCCATTAATAATGAGATGGTTATTATGGGACCTGCTCAATCAGGGATTCCTCAGTTGTCTTCTTTGCCAAAAACCTGGTATGTTTTAGTTATAGATATTAAAGATTGTTTTTTTTTTTTTTTCAATTCCAATTCATCCTGAGGATAGTCCACGTTTTGCATTTACTATCCCTGCACTGAATCATGAAGGTCCTGATCAGAGATATGAATGGAAAATACTCCCTCAAGGGATGGCTAACAGCCCAACTATGTGTCAAATTTATGTTAACAAAGTAATCCAGCCACTTAGAAATCAAAATCCTGAACTACATATATTTCACTGATGTATTATTAGCACACAAAGATAAAAACACATTGCTGGAATGGTATGCCACACTTACAAACTTATTAAAAAATTATAATCTAGACATAGCAATAGATAAAGTACAATTAAATTTTCCAATTAATTATTTAGGAGTTCTATTATCCCCAACCATGGTCCATCCACCAAAAATTCAAATATGAGTAGATCAACTCAAATCACTTAATGACTTTCAAAAGTTATTAGGAGACATAAATTGGATAAGGCCTTATTTAGGTATACCAACAGGAGAGTTGGGACCTTTATTTGATATCCTAAAAGGTCCATCAGATCCAAATTCACCCCAAATGTGAATGCCTGAAGCAAGAAAGGCATTAAAAATCATTGAAACATATATGAAAAATATGCATTTGGATAGAATTGATATAAGCTTGCCTTTATTATTTATTGTACTACCAACAAAAAATATTCCTACAGGAGTATTTTGGCAAGAAGGTCCATTATTATGGATACATTTATCTTATTCTCCTAACACTATTCTTACTAGGTATCCTGAGGCTGTAGGACAATTAATACTCAAAGGAATAAAAGCAGCAAAGGGAGTGTTTGGAATTTCTTCCAATAAAATTATTACTCCATATACTATGAATCAAATTGATGAGTTAGCTAATGAGTTAAATACTTGGGCAATAATCATGTGCAAATCTAATGTTTCATTTGATAACCACTTGCCATCTAATCCTTTATTGTCTTTTTGGTCATTGCATCCTGTGATTTTTCCAAAAATGACAAGAAAAACACCTATCATGAATGCTCCAAATATATTCACTGATGGGTCAAATAATGGTACAGCAGCAGTAGTTACCCCTGATCAAACTTTTACATTTTTAGTACCCAAACAATCAGCTCAAAAGGTAGAGCTTAATGCAGTTTTACAAGCTTTTGTGATGTATAAAGATTCTGTAATTAATTTATTTTCTGATAGTCATTATGTAGTTAATGCTATAGTATCTCTTGAAGATGCTGGTAGGATTTCCCCTTCTTCTACTGTTTTCTCTTTGCTTTCCACTATAAAAAGTCTACTCTGGGACAGAAAAGATCCATTCTATATAGGACATATCAGGGCACATACAGGATTGCCTGGAGCCCTTAGTTTGGGCAATGATTTAGCAGATAAAACTACACATGACATACATATTGTCTCTACACTAGAAGAAGCTATAAATTTCCATAAAAAGCTCCATGTCAATGCTAATACTTTACAAAAGTGCTTTAAAATAACTAAGGAACAAGCTACACAAATAATAAAACAATGTCAAAATTGTGTGACCTTTTTACCACAAGTTAACCTTGGTGTCAATCCTAGAGGATTGATACCTAACCATATTTGGCAGATGGATGTCACACACTTGCCAGAATTTGGAAAATTAAAATATTTGCATGTTACCGTTGATACTTCTTCTGGATTTTTGATGGGCTCCCTTCATGCCGGAGAAAAAACTAAAGATGTTATAGCTCATTGCTTACAAAATTTTGCCACTGTGGGCGTTCCAAAACAGATAAAAACAGATAATGCCCCTGGTTATACTTCTACCTCTTTTAAACAATTTTGCTCAACATTTGGCATTACTCATATAACAGGAATCCCATACAATCCACAGGGACAAGGCATAGTTGAAAGAGCTAATCAAACTATTAAAATGTACTTATTAAAGCAAAAAGAAGGAATTGGGAAGGGGTATATATTCCCCAAAGATAAACTTAACATAACCCTTTTTACTCTAAACTTTTTAAATTTGGATTCATCAGGACTTAGTGCTGCGGAAAGGCATATGTGTCCAAAAAATGTACATAAGCCCAAGGTACTTTGGAAGGATATTCTAACAGGACAATGGAAAGGTCCTGACCCAGTAATTGTCTGGAGTCGGGGGTCTGTTTGTGTGTTTCCACAGGGAGAACAGCAGCCGATTTGGATTCCAGAGAGATTAACCAAGGTCCTGACCCAGTGATTGTCTGGAGTCGGGGGTCTGTTTATGTGTTTCCACAGGGAGAACAGCAGCCGATTTTGATTCCAGAAAGATTAACTAAAGTGATTTCTACAGACCAAAAAGAAGATGATTTGGCTCAAATCCATAACAACTGATATCCAAAACTCCAGTTTGGCTATTCTTACATCTGCAACAGAACCAGGATGCTTTTTTCAATATCTATTTTCTTATTGCCCTTTGCCATATCATGAAGTTCTATTTTGTTTTTTGAGCTCATACAGACCTAGGTTAATGTTTTGCTGATCAGTTCTATTTTTTGACTATAGAGTTTTTAAACATTGCAATGGAGATTTCAACTGTAAAAAGTTATAAGGCCTTTACTATAATGTTATGTGTTATATGTATTATATTATGTGTGCACACTTGTGTTTTGTGTTATGTGTTTGAATGTATGTATGTCCATATATCATATATGATGAGCACTCATGATAAAATGGATCCAAATATTTTTTTCACGTGATTTATATGGTTTAATTTAAATTGGGTAAACAACTGCTGAGGATTGTTTTAATACGTAAACAAAAAAGAAGGTTAACAGATCTGTTTGTTTACTTTCACCTTTCCTTTTCATTATATTTAATAATTCTCTTAAAGATAATGTAAATTGTTAAGAAAATTGTTTTCTTTTAGTGCCTTCTGTAATGTTACATAATTTTTTCTTTAGCCATTATTGCCAGAATTCCTATCTTCATCCCAGTGCCGGTGAAGACAATGTAAATTGTTAAGATAATTGTTTTCTTTTAGTGCCTTCTGTAATGTTACATAATTTTTTCTTTAGCCATTATTGCCAGAATTCCTATCTTCATCCCAGTGCTGGTGAAGTCAAAGATAAAACCAATCTACAGCTTCTACAATAGCCATCACTGAACTGCTTGCAGAACTTGCCTGGACACATTGTGAGCTCACCTGTATGCATTGTGAACTATCTGTTGGTGCAGCGACTTGTGGTAGTCTTGGGATATTTTTGCTGATGATGTCATTGGTGGTACAATTTTTCCAAAAGAAGCCGTCAATTGGCTTGGTGTATCTTCCTCCCTTCTGCTTGTCATGATCCTTCAGCTAAAATTTGGGAGCCAACAGAGGTGAGGCAAAGAACCTCACCCCCCTGCTGGTACAAAGACCTCTCCACAGGTGTGGCTGTATACTGGACCGGTAGTCAGTTACGGGTAAGATCTAATTGCAATGGTACCAAAGGACCATATGTACTATTGGACAACCTAAGTCATGCACGGTCTCTAAGCCACATGCTTGTTGTTTAAACAGAGAGGGGGAGATGTTGAGAGCCACAGCCGAAGGGGCCCCAGCAAACTTCCAACTGCCAGCAAACTTCCAGCTGCCTGCTGATGATTGGCTCACAGCGGCCCCAGCAACATCTAGCTGATTGGCTCCTCTGTGGTGATGCTCATTGGGCTGTTTCCCTGCCCTTTCAGACCACGGAGCTGCTCATTGGGGGACTTTTTTGGCTCCACCCATGTGACCCAGCCAATCGGCCTCAAGAGCAGGAGGATTGTGGGAGGTGGAGAGAAGCTTATGGGGGAGAGAGAGGCTTGTGGAAAGCCGGTGGTGGCAGTTGAGGCTCTGAGGGTTTTTCCTGAGAGGCTGTTTCATTTGGTGTGTGTGGTTCTAAAAATAAAGTTAGTTTCTTTTGACAAGTGGCTCCTGATTGTGCCCAGCCAGACTGCAGCAATTCATCCTTTTCCTAGTCTTAGTATTATCCCCAAGTTTGAGTTTTCAAGATTTGGCAGTTCACTGTCAGGAACAGTTTAAATTTTTAGGTTTCACTTTATTATGGCCTATATACATGCATGAAAATGGAGCTGAAAATCAAAGAGAGTTAGTACTAGCTGCTTGAAACTTCAAAAACTCAATCAGCTCTGTGTGGGCACTCTCTGGTTGTTCCCTGTGCAACTATCTTAAACTGAAGTATGAAAAAAACAATTTATCCACGAGAACATTAGGAGAAAACAGGGAAATATGCATGTAATGAAATACCTCACCCAATTATTTGTCAGATTTCTTTGATACTGCACAGGACTCATCTATTAGCTTGCTGCACTGGGCTCCTTTACTTGGGGACTACTCTTATCAATGGTTTTCTAAATAGTTAGATTAGATTTAGTAGTAGATTTGGGCTAGGGATACAGCGAGTGTTTGTTATATTTAGTTTTGTTCAAATTTCTTTGATACTGGACAGGATTCAAATTTTACCTAGGATTACTATATTCTCTAGGTTTGGGACTCTTGGGTCAAAGGTTTGCTCTCCTGAACAGTTTGTATTTTAAGTTTTCATTTCATTTTGACCTATGTGTGCAAATGGAAATGGAGCTGGAAATGCAACAGGGTTGGTGCTAGCTACTTCAAACCTCACACACTCAATCAGTTCTCTATGGGCATTCTATGGTTTATTCCTTGTAAATGTAGCCCTAAGCTGAAGCATGCAAAGCAACTTTATGTGAGAGCACTTTAGGAGAAAACAGGGAAATATGCATGTACTCAACTACCTTTCCAATTATTTGATCAGACTTGTTTGATATTGTGAAAGATTCATCTGTTCATTTGCCCAACATGGCTCCCCAAAGTGGGACTTCTAGTATCAAAGGGACTCTAAACAGGTTTAGGTTAGTGTTAGGGTTAGTGTTAGGAGTAGGATTACACCTAGTGTTAGGGTTAGAGTTAGTTTTGTTTTCAAATTTCTATGATACTCTGCAGGATTCATCTATTTCCTATTTTGACTATAATACAAATGTTTGGGCCTCCTACATAAAGGGTTTGCTTTCAGGAACAGTTTCAATTTTCATGTTTCTTTTCTTTTTTCCATGTAGGGGTGAATGGAAATGAAGCTGGAAACCAACCAGGGTTTGGGCTAGCTGCTTGAATCTTCACACACTCCATCAATTTTCAGTGAGCATAATCTGGTGTTTGTCATGGAAGTAGTCCTAAGATGAAGTAGAAAGTAACAGCTTTATCTCTGCATGCATTAGAAGCAAGCAGAATACACATGAATTGAAAGACCTTCAAATATTTTTGGTTGAATTAAGTTGATACTGTACCGGATTCATCCTTGACCTATCCTTAGTAGGCTCCCCCAGTTTGGGCCTTCAAGTTTCAATGGTTCAGTGTCAGGAACAGTTTGAATTTTTACGTTTTACTTCATTAGGGCCTAAAGGTGTGAATGCAATGGAGCTGGAAATCAAACAGTGTTTGTGCTAGCTGCCTGAAACTTCACACACTCAGTCTGCTCTCTGTGGGCACTCTTTGGTTTTTCTTTTTGAAAGTACCTTTAGCTGAAGCATGAAAAACAGTTTATCCATGAGAACTTTAAGAAAAAAAAAACAGGGAAATATGAATGTACTAAAACACCTCCCTGAATTTGGCAATATGTAAATCAATGGATTTGTAACTAATGTAATTCTGCAATCTGTATATGGGGTAAAAATGGGAGTTCATAACCCACTTGAATCAAAGTGTGAAATATGATATATCAAGAAATATGTAATGTTTTGAACAACCAACAATAAAAAATTTTTTAAAAAGCACAGAATTGTAATAAACAAAAAAATACAAGTAAAAAAAAATGAAAGTACCTTAAGCTGAAGCATGAAAAACAATTTATCAAAGAGCACTTAAAAAAAAAACAGGGAAATATGAATGTACTAAAATAACTGCAAAATTTTTCATCAAATTTCTTTGATACTGCTCAAGATTCCTCTGTTAAGTTTTGCCTCTAGGTTCCCCAAGTTTGGGGCTTCTATGATCATGGATACTCTAAACAGGTTAGAATTAGATTAGGTTTGGGTTAGATATAGTGATAGAGTTAGAGTGAGTTTTGTTCAAATTCATTTGATACTTGGCATAATTTGTCTTTTACCTAGCCTTACTATTTTTGCAAGGTTTGGGGCTGATCCCTTCAATGTTTTTCTGTAAGAAACAGTTTGTATTTTAAGGTTTCCTTCATTTTGACCTATATGGGTAAATGGAAATGGAACTTGAAATCAAACAGTGTTGGTGCTCGCTGCTTAAAACTGCACACACTCAATCAGTTCTATGTGGGCACTCTTGTTTCTTCCTTATGAAAGTTTCCCAAAGATGAAGCATGCAAAAAACATCCCTAACCCTATCCCTAAACCTAACCCTAACCCTAGCGCTAAGACTAACCATAATCCTAGCCCTAAACTTAACACTTACTCTAACCTTCAAACTTACCACAAATCACACCCTGGCCCTATCCCTAAAACTAACCCTAATTCTAGACTTAATCCAAACCATAACCTAGACCCAAGCTCTAAACCTTTCCATTACACTAAACATAACCCTAACCCTAATGGTAACCCTAAACTGGTTGCTAAACCTAACTCATCCATTACCTTAAATGAAACCTAAACTAAACCCTATCCATTACCCTTATCCTAAACCTAACCCTAATGCTAATTCGAGCCTTAACCCTAACTTTTAGCTAAAACAAATGCTAACCCTCACCCAGACCCTGACCCTAAAAATAACCCTAGCCCTAAAGTTGACCTTTAACCTACCTAACTCTTACACTACACCTAGTAATAACCTAACCCTAAATTATTTTTATCGTTAACCCTAGACCTTATATTAGCCAGAGACCTGGTCCTAGCCACAAACATAAAGAAACCCTAGCCCTTAACCTAGCCCTAAACCTAGCCTTAATCCTTAAGTGAAACATAACCCTAGGCCTAGTTTTAATTCTAACCCTCACCCTATCCCTAAAGCTAGATATAACCCCACCCATTCCCCTAAAATTAACCTTAACACCAATGATAAACCTAACTCTAGCCCAACCCCTTAGTCTAACTATAACACTAACCCTAGCCTTAATACTTGCCCTAATGTAGCCCTACCCCTAACACTAACTCTAGCCCTAATCCTAAACCCTATTTTAGCTCTAACCATAACACTAACCCTAAATCTAGCCCTAATCCTAGCCCTAATTTAGCCCTAATGCTAACACAAACCTTACCCCTAATCCTAGCCCAAATTTATCCCTAACCCTAGCCTTAATTCTACCCAAAATTAGCCCTAACTCTAACCCTAATCTAAGCCTACTACTATACCTAACTCTAATTCTCGCCCTAGCCATATCATTAGTTCTAACTATATTTGATACCATAAAGCTATATTCCTCACCCTGACCCTAGCCCTAGCCAGAGCCGTAGCCCTAGCCCTTAACCTAGATCTAACCCTAACTCAAAATCAAACCCTAAACCTAGGCCTAAACCTAAAGCTAACACTAGCCCTAACCCTCATACTAATCCTAAATCTAGCCATAACTGTAGCCATAGACCTAAAACAAAACCAACCTATATACCAAACCCTAACCGTACAACTTGTACTAACGTTAGCCCTAATTTGAGCTCTAACTCTAACCCTAAAACTATCCCTGACTCTGACACTAACCCTAATATAAACCTTGCTCTAAATATCACGATAACCCAAAACCTAATGGTAACACTAGACTTAGCCCTAACCCTAACCCCAAAAACTAGCACTAATTGCAACACTAGTTCATGCATTGCCATAGCCCTAATCCTAGCCCTAACCAAACTCAAAACCAAGCCCTAATTCGAGCCTTAACCATAGCTTTAAACCTAACACTAAACCTAAAACTAAACCAGAACATAGCCCTAAACTTTCACCTAAACCTAGCCAGATATCTAACTATAACGCTAGCCCTGTCACTAGCTCTAACCCTATCCATTACCCTAACCATAACCATAACTCGAATGGTACCTTAGGCCTAACCCTAAACTTATCCGTAACCCTAACCTATTCCATTAACCTAAACCTAACTTGAACCCAAAACCTAACCTTATCATTACCCTAACTCTAACCCTAGTGCTAATTCAAGAACTAACCCTAAATCTTAACCCAACACAAATTCTGATTCTGCCCCTTTCCATGATAATATACCTAGCTCTAATCCTGACCCTACCCCTAAACCTAACCCTTATACTAGACCTAGCCATAAACCTAACCCTAATACTATTCCTAGACATATTCCTAGACCTGATATTTGCCCTAGCCATAATTCTAGCCCTAAACTTAACACAAAACAAACCCATAACCCTAATCCTAACCCTAGCCAAAATCCTATCCATAAACCTAGACCTAAATTTAGCAATAACCCTATCAATTGCCCTAAACATAACCCTAATTAGAATGCTAACCCTAGGCCTAAATCTAAGCCTATCCCTAACCGTAACCCTATCCATTATGCTAAATCTAAGTTCAACCCTAAACCAAAAGCTATCATTACCCTTACGCAAATCCTAATGGTAATTTGAGCGCTAACCCTAAACCCTAAACTAAACAAAACCCTAAACCTGACCCTGACCATAATAATACCCCTAGCTCTAAATTTGACCCCTACCAAAATATAACACTTATTCTAAACATATCCATAAACCTAACCCTAAAACTATCTCTAACCATAACCCTAGACCCAACATTCACCATAACACTAATCCTTTCCCTAACCCTAAAAGGAACCCTAGCTCTCATCCTAGCACTAAATATAGCCTTAATCATAACTCTAATGAACCCCTAGCCCTAATGCTAATTCTTCAACCTAGCCTCATCCCTGGCTCTAACCCAATCATTTACATGAATCCTAACCCTAAGATTAAAACTAATATTTGGCCTAAACATAACCATAAACCTAGCCCAATTACTAGCCCTACTTAAGCCCTATACCTAACCAAACACTAAGCTTAGCCATAAGACTAACTCTCACTCTCACCCTAGCCCTATTCCTAGTTCCAAACCCTAACTCTAAAACTATTGTGATCTTGAATTTTACCCTAACACTAACCCTAGCTCTAAACGTTATACCTAAACCTAACACTAGACCTAGTCCTAACCCTAATTCTATAACTAGCCAAAATCGTAACCCTAGACAATATATTGGCCATAAATCTAAAACTAGCCCTAACTCTAAACAAAACCTAGCCTTAATGCAATACCTAACCCTAGCTTTAACCCTAAACCTAAACTGAACGCTAGCACTAACCATAAGCCTAACCCTAAACATAGCCCTAATCCTAGCTCTAATCCTATCTCTTACTCTTAGCTAACCCTAACCCTAATGCTAACCCTAGGCCTTACCCTAATCTTTAGCCTATCCCAAACCCTAAACCTATTACTAGTCCTAACCCTAACCCTCAATTTAGCTCTAACCCTAACCCTAACCCTAACACTAACCCTGACACTAAGAGTAACCATTTGTCTAAACCTGACACTAACTGTAAACAAAACCCTAACACTAGCATTAGCAATAAACCTATACCTAATTCTAACCCTAATACTAGCCTTGACCTAAACCTAATCCTAACTCTAGCCATATCTCTAGCCCAAGACCTAAACAAAACCTAGCCCTAGACCTAATGATAACCTTAACCTAACACAAATACTATTCCTACCCCTAAACCTAACTCTATTGATAAATCTGTGTTTAACCCTAACCCTAACTATAACACGAACAATGACCCTGACCCTAACACTAACCCTATCTCTAAACATTACAAAAACTATAACCCTAACCATAACACTTGATCAAGCCGTAACACTTACCCCAAAAGTAGCCCTAATCATAACCCTGGTTTATACATTAGTTGTAGGCCTAACACTAGCCTCAACGTAACCCCAAACTTGGCCTTAAGCTGAGCGCTAACCCTACCTTTAACCCTAACCCTAAAACTAGCCCTAATCCATACCCTAACCATAGATCTAACCATAGCTTTTAACCTATGCATTACCTTAAACCTAATGCTAACCCTAGTCCTAACTATAATTCTTAGCCTAACACAAACACTATCCCTATTACTAGGCCTAACCCTAACCTTCATTGCAGCTCTAACCCTAACCCAAACCCAAACCCTAACCTTGACACTTATTCTGACCCTAATATTAAAGGTAAATATAAACCTGACCCGAACCCGAAACCGAACCCTAACATTAGCCCTACCGGTAATCATATATTTAAACCTAAACCTAACACTAGCCGTAGACTTAAACCTAATATTAAATCTAGCCATATCTATAGCCCTAGACCTGAACAACATCCTAGCCCTAGCCCTATAAACAAACCTTAACTTAAACCAAACACTAACCCTACACCTAGACCTAATGCTAGTCCTAATTCTGGCACGAAACCCAACACTAATACTATCGTGAACACTGGCCCTGACCCTAAAATAATCCTAGATCCAAAGCTCACTCTAAACCAAAACCTAATCCTAACACTAGACCTAGCCATAAACCTAACCCTAAAACTAGCCCTAATCATAACCCTAGCCCTTACATTACCCATGGCCCTAACCCTAGGCCTAAACTAACACAAAACCTAGCCCTAATTTTAGGCCAGAACATAGCCCTAAACGTAACCCTAAACCTAACCCTAGCCCTAACCCTAACCCTAAGCTTCGCTTTAGACCTAACCCTAGCTCAAAGCCTAAACTTTACCCTTAACATAACCCTAGCCATATCCCAAACCTAAACCTAACACTAGCTCTAATCCTAACATTAACCACAGCCCTAACCATAGCTGTAATTATATCAAATATCCTAAAATAACCCTAACCATAACCATAAGCCTAGCTCTAACCCTAGGTCTAATTCTATCCACTACCCTAACCATAATCCTAACCCTAATACTAAACCTAGGCTTAACCCAAACCCTATCGCAATCCCTAAATGAACTCATTGCCATAAAACTAACCTGAACCCTAATCCTAAGCCTATTCATTACTCTAACCCTAACTCTAACCCTAATGCTAATTCGAGCCTTAAACCTAAACCTTAACCTAAGCCAAGCCTTAAGCCAAACACTGACCCTAATAATACACGTAGCTGTAAACTTGACCCTTACCCTAAATCTAACCCTTACACTAGACCTAACCATAAACATAAACTGAAACCTATCTCTAATGTAACCCTAGAACTGAGAATAGCCCGAGCCCTAATCCTAGCCCTAACCCAAACACGAACTCTAGCTCTCATCCTAGCCTAAAACACCCTTAATCATAAACCTAACCCTAATTCTAACACTTTCCCTAGCCCTAAACCTAGTTATAACCCCTTTACTTACCCGAAACCTAACTGAAACCTTAACCTTAGCATTAAACCTAGCCCTAACCTTAAACCTAGGACTCACCCTAACACTAACCCTAGCCCTAATCCTAAACCTAAACCTAATCATAGCTTTAACACTAACTATAACTCTCGCCCTAGCCCCAGCCCTAGCCATAATTATAACCCTATCACCTACCATAATCTTATTCCTAGTCATAGCCTAGAATATCCCTAGCCCTAACCTTACACCTTGCCCTAAACCTAGATCTAAGCCTAACTCTAAATCTAAACCTATTTCTACAACTAAATCTAACCCTAACACTAGCCCTAACCCTAATGCTAGTCCTAAAACTAGCCCAAAACATAGGCTTAGACCTAAAACAAAAGTGAGCCATAACACTAACCCTAAACTTTTACCTAAACCAAACCCTAACCTTATATCTAGCCCTAAGCCTAGCCCTAATTTGAGTCCTAAACTTAACCCTAAAACTACCCCTAAACCTGCCTCTGACATTAACACTAATCCTACCTCTAAACATCACCCAAAACCTAAACCATAACCTAGCACTAGACCTTGTCCTAACGCTAATTCTACAACTAATTCTAATCATAAACCTAGAGTATACATTAGCCGTAACCTTAAACCTAATGCTAACCCAAAACTAGCCCAAATCTGATACCTAACCCTAGCTTTCACCCTAACCCTAACCCTAACACTATCCCTAACCCTAACCCGAACCCTAGCTCTACCCTAGCTCTAAACATATAATTTACCCTAGCCAAACCCCAACCCTAATGCTAACCCTAGTCCTAAAACTAATATTTAGTCTAACCCTAATCCTAACAGTATTATAGTCCTAACCCTAGCCCTCATTCTTGTTATACTCATAACTCAAATTCTAACCCTAACCCTGACCCTCATTCTGACCCTGAACCTAAAACAAACCCTAACACTAGCCATACCCATAAGCCTATATCTAAAACTAACCCTAACACTAGCCTTAGATTAAACCTAATCATAAATCTAGACATATCTTTAACCAAGACCTAAACAAAAAAAAAAAAAAAAAACTAGCCCTAGCTCTAATGATAACCCTTAACCTAAGCCAAACACTAACCTTACCTCTAGAACTAACCAATCGTAATTCTGGCTCTAGCCCTAACCCTAACCCTAATCTAAACACAGACCCTGACACTAACACTAACCCTAGCTAAAAAACTGACCCTAACCGAAACCTAAACCTAATACTAGACATAGCCATAAACGTAAACATAACCCTTGCATTACCATAGCACTAAAACTAGCTCTAAACCTAACACAAAAGCTAACCTTAATCCTAGCCCTAAATCCAGCCCAATGTGTAACCCTAACCCTAACCTAACCTTATCCCTTTTCCTAATCCTAACCCTCACGCTAACCCTAACCCTCGCCTTAAATCTAACCCTAGATAAAACCCACATCTGAACCCTAAACATAAACCTAGCCCTATCCCTAAACCTAATCCTAATCCTAGCCCTAATCATAATGTTAACACTAGCCCTAATACTATCTCTAAAATTATCCATTACCCTAAACTGAATCTTAACCCTAATGATAACCCTAAATCTAATCCTAATTGTAAACCTAATACTAGACCTAACACTAAACCTAGCCCTCATTGTAGCCTTAACCCTACATAAAACCCTAACCCTGACTCTAACACTAACCCTAGCCCAAACCCTAACACTAACCCTAAACCTAAAACTACCCCTTAACCTAACCTGACATCTAAAACTATCCATTACCATAACTCAAATGATAATATTAGCCTTAACCTTAACACTAACCCTAAACCTAAAACTACCCCTAAACCTAACCCAACATCTACTCTATCCATTAACTAACTCTAAAAATAACCTTTGCCCTAATCCTAAAACTAATGCTATCCTTAACCGTAAATCTAACCCTAGACATAATCCTAAACCTAACCCTCAACCTAGCACTATCCCTACCTCAAAACCTAACCTGTACCCTAAACCTAACCCAAACCCTAACCCTAGGCCTAGCCCTAAACCTAATGCTAGCCCTAAACCTATTCAAAACACTAGCCCTATCCCTAGATCTAATGCTATTCATTACCCTAACAATAACCATAACCCAAATGATAACCCTAGGCCTAACCATTACCCTATCACTAACCCTAACCCTACTAATTACCCTAATCTTAACCTGAATTCTAAACCTATTTATAAACCTAACCTTAATTCTAAACCTAACACTAATTTGAGCCCTAACCCTAATAATTAAACTAACACAAACCCAAAACCTGACCCCGACCCTAAAAATACACGTTACTCTTAACCTGGGCCTTACCCTAAACCTAACATTAGATCTAGCCATGAACCTAACCCTAAAACTATCCCTAGCTGTAACCCTAATCCTGACATTATACCTATCCCTAAAACTTGCCCTAACCCTAACACAAAACCTAGCTCTCACCCTAACCCCAAATCTAGCCTTAATTCTAACACAAAACTAACCCTAGACCTAAACCTAATTCTAATCATTGCCCTAACCATAAACCTAGCTATAACCCCATCTCTTCTCGTAAACGTAACCCTAAACCTAATCTTAAACGTAGCCCTAACCCTCAGCCTAACCCTAACACCAATCCTAGACATATCCCTAGCCCTAATTTAGCCTAAACTTAACATTAACCCTAGCCATAAGACTAATTCTAACTATCGCCTTAGATCTATTCCTAGTTCTAACCTTATCTCTTACCATAACCCAAACACTAGACCTAATATTAGCCCTGACCCTAGCCGTATCCCTAACCCTAGAATTAACCAAAACTCTAAATGTACCCCTAATCCTAAACTCACCCTATCACTAGCAATAACACTAAGATTAATTGTAAAACTACACTTAACTTTATCCTTAGCCCTAAAACATAATGAGACATAGCACTAACCATAAACTTTAAACTAAACCAAAACTTAACCCTACATCTAGCCCTAAGCCTACCCCTAATTCGAGTCCTATCCCCAACCCTAAAACTAACCCTGACCTTGACTCTGAACCTAACACTAACCCTAGCTAACTTAAACCTAACCATAAAACTAGACTTAGCCCTAACTGTAACCCTAAATTTAGCCCTAATAATAATTCTAGTTCTTATATTAGCTGTATCCCTAATACAATCCCCAATGTTACCCAAAATCTAGCCCTAATGTGAGCCCCAACTCTAGCTTTAACCCTAACTCTAAACCTAAACTCTAAAATTAACCCTTACCCTAAACCTAACCCTAAATTTAATCCTTGCACTATCCCTAAACCTAATACTAACCCCAACACTAACACTAACAATAACCCTAGCCCTATCCCTAGATCTAACCCTATCCAATACCCTAACCCTAACCCTAATCTTAATTCTAACATTAACTATTGGCCTAACCCTAACACATTCACTAACCCTAAACTATCCATTACCCTAAACATAACCCTAACCCTAAACCTAATCAGACACTAAACCAAGACATAACACTAAACTAAAACTGGCCCTAATTAAAACCCTAGTTCTTACATTAGCCGTAGCCCTAAATAAAACACAAAACCTACCCGAGACCTAACCCAAGCTCTAACCCTAGCTTTAACCCTAATCCTAAATCTAACCCTAGCCATAACCTACCTCTAACCCTAACACTAACACTAGTGCTAACCCTATCATTTACCCTAAGCCAAACTCTAACCCTAAAGCTACCATTGTCCTAAACTTGATTATTAGCCAAACCCAAAACCTAACTCTATTACTACTTCTAACCCTAATCCTCAATCTAGCTCCATCACTATCAAAAACCCTAACACTAACCCTGACCCTTATTCTGACCCTAACACTAACCATAGGTCTAAACCTGACCCTAACCCTAAAGAGATCCCTAACATTGGCACTACCTGAATCCCTATAACTAAGACTTACACTAACACTAGAACTAGACCTACACTTAATCTATGATCTAGTGATAACTCTAGGCCTAGCCCTAAACATAAACTTAGACAGAACCCTAATAATAAACCTTAACCTAACTCAAACACTAACCCTACCCCTAGACCAAACCCTAGTCCTAATGCTGGCCCTAACAATAAACCTAATGCTAAACTGAACACTTACCCTTACCCTAACACAAACCCTAGCTCTAAACCTTATCCTAACAAAACACATAACCCTAACAGTAGACCTAGCCATATCACTAACCCTGAAAATAGCCATAACCATAGGCCAAAACCTACTTCTAACTCTATCCATTACCCTAACCCTAACCCTAATGTTAACCCTAGCCCTAACCCTCACACTGACTCTAACTCTAATCCTCATCCTAGTCCAAACACTAGCTCAATGCCTAACTATTAAACTTAACCTAACCCTAGCACTAACCCATGGCCTACACCTAAACCTAACCTAAACCCTAGCCCTGATACTTACCGTAACCCTATCCCTAACCCTAGCTCTAAGCCAACATATTACCCTAATCTAACCATAAACTTAATGATAACCCTAGCCCTAACCCTAGCTCTAATCCTACCCATTACCCTAACCCTATCACTAACCCTGATGATAACCCTAGCCCTTACCTAAATATACACTAACCCTAACCATAGACATAGCCATAAACCTAATCCTTGCCATAGAGCTAACCCTTGCTCAAACCCTAACCATTACCCTAAACCTAACACTAAACCTATCCCTAACCCTAACCTTAAGCCTAAACCTAACCTTAAACCTTCCCTAAAATGACATCAAACCATATCCAATACCCTAAACCTAATGATAACCCTAGCCCTAATCTTAACACTAACCTTGACACTAACCGTAAATATAACCTAGACCTAACCCTAAACCTAACCCTTCCCTAGTGCTAACCATAGCTCAAACTCTAAACCATATCCTAAACCTAAGCCTAATCCTAACCCTAGGCCTAACCCTAACTCTAGCCCTAATAATAACCATAACCCTAGCCCTAACCCTATCCCTTACCCTAAGCACAACCATAACCCTAAGGCTAACTCTAGGCCTAATCCTAACCCTTTTGCTAACTCTAACCCTATCAATTACCCTACACCTAACATGAACCCTAAACCCAAACCTATAATTACCCTAACCAAATCCTAATGCTAATTCAAGTCTAAACCTAAACCCTAACCTAAACCAAACCTGAAAACTAATTCTAACCCTAATAATAACCCTAGCTCTAACCTGACCCTTACCCTAACCCAAACCCTTACCCTAGACCTAGCCTTAAATCTAACCCTCAATCTATCCCTAATGTAAGCCTAGACCTGACACTAGCCCTAGCCCTAATTCTTGCCATAACTCTAAAACAAACCCTAGTCCTCATCCTAGCCCTAAACCTAGCCTTATTACTAATTCAAACCAAAACCCTAGTCCTCTCTGAAATTCTAACCTTTTACCTAGCCCTAAAATTAGCTTTAAGCCCATCCCTTCCCCTAATCCCAAACCTATCCCTAAACCTAAACCTAAGCCTAAACTAGACCTAAACCTAATACAAACATTAGACCTATTCCTATGCCTAATTTAGCCCTAAACCTTACCTAACCCTAGACCTAAGACTACCTCTAACTCTCGCCCTATCCCTGTTTCTAGTTCTAACCCTATCCCTTACCATAATACTATCACTTGCCTTTACATTAGCCCTAAACCTAGCTCTAGCCCTAATCATATATCAAACCCTAACACTAAATCTAACCCTAACCATAAGCTAAACCTCTCACTAACACAGGCCGTAACACTAATGCTAGTGCAAAAATTACCCCTAATCCAGCCCTAGCCCAAAAAACAAACCAGCCATAGGCCTAACCGTAAACTTTAACATACGCCAAACCCTAACCCTCCACCTAGACCTAAACCTAGCTCTAATTAGAGTCCTATCCATAACCCTAAAACAAACCCTGACCCTGACTCTGACCCTAACACTAACCCTAGCTCTAAACATCACTCAAAACTTAAACCTAAACCCAACCCTAGACCTAGCCCTAACCCTAACCCTAAAACTAGTTCTAATCATAACCCTAGTTCTTACATTGGCTGTAGCCCTAAACCTTACCCTAACCTAACCCAAAACCTATCTGTAATCAGAGCCATAACACTACCTTTAACCATAAACATAACCCTAATTCTAGCCCTAACCCTTACCCCAAACCTAAACCTAACCCCTGACATAACCCAAAACCTAACCAAAAACCTAGCCTTAATCCTAACCATAAACCTAGGCCTAACCCTAGCTATAATCCTATCCATTACCCTAATCCTAATCCTAATCCTAGTGCTAACCCTATCATAACCCTCAACCTATTCCTAACCCTAACCTTATACATTACCCTAAACCTAACCTGAACCCTAAACCTAATCATATCCATTAACCTAATCCTAACCCTAATGATCTTAACCCTAAAACTATCTCTATCCATAACCCTAGACCTAACATTAGCAATAGCCCTAATGAAGCCCTAACCCTAAAACAAACTCTAGCCCTAATCCTAGCCCTAATCTTAGCCTTAATCCTAAACCTAACCCTAACCATAGACCTAAAACTAATTTTAAAACTCGCCCTAGTTCTAAAGCTAGCTATAACATCATACATAAACATAAACATAACCATAACCCTAGCCATAAACCTACGCTCAGCCTTAGTACTAACCCTAGCTCTAATTCTAGCTCTAATTAAGCCCTAATTCTAACCCTAAATATAATCCTTACACTAAATCTAACTCTCGACCTAGCCCTAGCCATAATTCTAACTCTATCCCTTATAATAACTCAAATCCTAGCCTAAACCAAACCCTAATCCTATAGCTTGCCCTAACCCTATCCCTAATTCGAGTCCCAACCCTAAACTTAGAACTAATACTAACCCTGACTCTGACCTTAACACTAACCCTAACTCTACAAATCACCCTATCCCTAAACCTAATCCTAACACTAGACCTTGCCCTAAACCTAACCATAAAACTAGCCCTAATTGTAATGCCAGTTCTTAAATTAGCCATAGCCCTAAACCTAACACAAAACTTAGCCTTAATCCAAAGCCTAACCCTAGTTTTAACCCTAATCCTAACCCTGCCTCTAACTCTAACCCTATCCCTAGTCCTAATCATAGATCTAACTCTATTTCTTACACTTAGTCAAACCCTCACCCTATTGCTACCCTAGTCTTAACCCTAATTCTATACCTACCCCAAATCCTAACTCTATTACTAGTCCTAATCCTAACCCTCATTCTAGCTCTAAACTTAACCCAAAACCTAACATTAACCCTGACCCTTATTCTGACAGTAACACTAAACCTAGGTTTAAACCTGACCCTAACCTTTATCTGAAAACTAACACTAGCCCTACCATTAACCCTAAACCTAAACCTAACAATAACACTAGCCCTAGACCTTAACCTAATCCTAAATATAGCCATAACTCTAGTCGTAGCCATAACAATAACCCTTAACTTAAACCAAACACTAACTCTAACCCTAGACCTAACCCTAATCCTCATTCTGGACCTAAACCTAAAACTAATCCTAACCTGAACCATGACATTTACCCTAACAAAAACCCTAGCTCTAAACATTATCCTATGCCAATAACTAACCCTAACACTAGATGAACTCTAAATATAGCCATAACCATAACTCTAGCTCTTACATTACCCATATACCTAACAGTAGCCTTAAACCTCACACAAAACCCAGCCCTAATTACAGCCCTAAACCTAACCCTAAGCATAACTCTAACCCTAAACTTAGCCCTAACCCTAACCCTAACCCTCATTCTACCCCTAACCCTAGCTCAAACACTAAACCTTACCATAAAAGAGCCCAAACCCTAAACCTTACCCTAATTCTAGCCCTAATCCTATCTGGAACCATAGCCCAAACCCTAGTTCTAATTCTATCCATTATACTGACAATAACCCTAAAAATAATGCTAACCCTAGCCCTAAACCTAACCATAAACCTACCCTAGCCCATACTGTAACCCTAACCCTCATGCTAGCCCTAAATCTAGCTCCATCTCTAACGCTTACACTTAATCTAATCCTAACACTAACCCAAGGTCAAACCCTAAATGTAACCCCAGCCCTAATCCTAACCTTAACCCAAGCCATAACCCTAGCTTGAACCCTACCCATTACTCTAACCTTCAACTTAACCCTAATGATAACACTAGACATAAAGCAAAACCTACCCTAACCCTAAACATAAACCAACCCTAGCACTAACAGTGAACCTAACCCTAACCCTAAACCTAAGCTAGCTCAAATGCTAACCCTAATTCTATACCTAAACCTAACACTAAACTAAACCTAAAACTATCTTTAACCTGACATTTAAACCTATTACCGTAACCCTAGCCCTAACCATTACACTAACCATGATCATATCCCCAGATCAAATCATAAATTAATCTTAGCCATAGCAAAAATCCCAGCCAAAATCCTAGACCGTACCCTAAACATAATCCTAAGTGTAACCCTCGCCCTAACCTTGACTCTAATGCTAACTCTAGCCCTAATCCTAACCATTATCCTAGCCCTAAACCTGGGTCTAAACCTATAAATTACCCTAACAATAACTATAACCCTAATGCTAACCCTAGGCCTAACCCTAAACCTATCACAAACCCTAATCATATCCATTACCTTAAACCAAATCTAATCCTAAACCTAACACTATCCATTACCTTAACCCTAATTCTAAACTTAATGTTAATTTGAGCCTTAACACTAAAACTTAACCTAACACAAACCCAAAGCCTGACCCTGACCCTAATAATATCCCAGCTCTTAATCTGACCCTTTCCCTAAATGTAACACTTTAATTTGACTTTGCCATAAACCTAACCCTAAAAAATAACACTAACTATAAACCTAGACCTGACATTAGTCTTGGCCCCAAGTGTTTCCCTAGACCTTTCACAAAACCTAGCCCTAATCCTAGCTTTAAATGTAGGCTTTATCCTAAACCTAACCATATCCCTAGTCCTAACCCTAAAGCTAATCATAGAACTAGCCCTAACCCTAACCATAGCACTAAAACAAAACTGAGAAACAGGCCTAACACTAAACTTAACTTAAACCAAATCCTAACACTACACCTAGATCTAATCCTAGCCCCAATTCAAGACCTAATCATAATCTTAAAAATAACCCTGTACCTGACTTATATCCTAACACTCATCCTAGTTCAAAACACCACCCTAACCCTAAACCTACCATAATCCTATCCTTAGACTTAACCCTAAACCTAGCCTTAACTCTAGCTCAAAACCTAAACTTTATGCTAAATATAACCCTAATCCTAACCCTAAAACTAGTTCTAACAGTAACTCTAACCCTAACTCAAGGCATATTCCTAACCATAACTCTAGTTCTAACCCTATCAATTACACTAATCATAACCCTTACCTTAAAGCTAACCCTAAGCATAACCCAGCCCTATCTCTAACGCTAACCTGATAAATTACCTAAACCAAATCTGAACCTGAAAACAAACTCTAACTATACCCTAACACTAACCCTAATGCTAATTTGAGCCGTAAACCTAAACCCTTACCTAAGCCAAATCCTAATCCTAATAATTCCTCAAGCTCTAAACCTGACCTTTACCCTCAACCTAACCCTTACAGTAGACATAGCCATAAGCCTAACCCTAGAAGTATTTTTAACCATAATCCTTGACCTGATATTACCCCTAGTACTAATCCTAGCCCTGAATCTAAATTGAACACTATCCCTCATCCTAGCCCCAAACCTAGCCTTAATCTTAACCCTAACACCAACCCTAGACCTAACCCTAACTCTAACCCTCACCTTATGTATAAATCTAGCTATAATGCCATTCTTTATCCTAAATTTAAACCTAACTATATCCCTATCGCTAGGCCTTAGCTAAACACTAACCCTTACAATAATCCTAGCCCTAATTTAACCCTATTCCAAACCCTAAATTTAATTTTAGCCCTATCACTAACTCTAACTCTCACACTAACACTAACCCTAATGCTAATCCTAAAACTAGCCCTAACCCTACCCTAGCCCTAAAACAAAACTGAACCATAGCCCTAACCCTAAACCTTAACCTAAACCAAACCCTAATCCCAAAACTAACCCTAATTTTAGTTTTAATCCGAACACTAAAACTTATCCGAACATAACCCTAATCCTAAACCTAAACATAACACTATACATAGCCCTAACACTAACCCTAAATTTAGCCATATACATAACCCCAGTACTTACATTAGTCATAACCCTAACGCCAGCACTAACTTAACACAAAAAAATAGTAATAATCCGAGCCATAACTCAAGTTTAAACCCTAATCCTAACACTAACCATAGCCCTAATCATAAACATAACACTATTCCTAAAACTAGCTCTAACCCTATCCATTGCAATAAACAGAACCCTAACTTTAATGATAAACATAGTCTCCTATATCTAACCCTATACCTAATACTAATCCATTTATTACCCTAACCCAAATCTAGATTCTAAACCTAACCCTATCATTAACCTAACACTAACCCTAATGCTAATTTGCGTGCTAACTTTAAAACTTAACCTATCCCAAAACCTAAACCAGGCCCTGACTCTAAAAATAGTCCTAGCTCTAAACCTGACCCTAACCCTAAATCTAACCCTTACACTACAAGTAGCCATAAACCTAACAATAAAATTATCTTTAACCATAACCCAAGACCTGATATTAGCCCTAACCCTAATCCTAAACTTAAACCAAAAACAAACCCTAGCCCTCATCCTATCCTAAACCTAGCCCTAATCATAACCCTAACATTAACCTTAGCCCTACCCTAATTCTAACTCTCACCCTCCCACTTAACACCTCCCTTACCCAAAACTTCATCTTAATCCAAACCCTAACACTAGACCTAAGCTGAAAACTAACCCTAGCCCTAATCATAGCCCTAATTTAACCCTATCCTTAATTCTAACACTAACCATAGCCCTAAAACTAACTCTAACTCTCACAATCTCCCTATCCCTAGTTCTAACCATATCCCTTAACTTAACCCTAACCCTAGCTCTAAACATAGCCATAAACCTAGCCATAACACTTGCCTAATCCTTATTTCTAGTCCTAACCCTAGATCTAACACTAACTTCAACTCTAACACTAACTCTAAGCCTAAGCCTAACATTATTACTAGCACTAACCCTAACACTAATCATGAAACTAGCCCTAACCCTAACCCTAGCAGTAAAACAAAACCGAGTAATAGCCCTAACACTAAACCTTAACTTAAACCAAATCCAAATACTACACCTAGACCTAACCCTAGCCCTAATTTGATTCCTAACCTTAACCTTAATACTAACCCTGACTCTGACTCATATCCTAACACTCACCATAGCTGTAAACACCACCCTAACCTTAAACCAAACCCTTACATTAACCCTAGCCTTATTTGTAGTCCTAACCCTAACTCTAAAACTAACTCTGACCCTGACTATTAACCTAAGACTAACACTCGCTGTAAATATCACCCTAACCTTAAACCTAATCCTAACACTAGAGGTTTAAACCCTAACCACCACCAAAAAATTCACCCTAATTGTAACCCTAGTTGTTACAGTAGCCATTCCCTAGCCCTAAACCTAACACAAAACTAGCCATATCCGAGCCCTAAACCTAGCTTTAACCTAACCCTTGCCCTATTCCAAGCCCTAACCCAGCTCTAACCCTATCCCTAAACCTAAGCCAAACCCTAACCCTAAAGCTAACCCTAATCCTTAACCTAACACAAACCGTAACCCTATTACTAGTCCTAACACTAGCATGCATTCTAGCTCTAAACATAACCCAAATCCTAATGCTAACCGTGACCCTTATTCTGACCCTAAAACTAATCGTAGGTCTAAACCTGAACCGCAGCCTAAACTGAACCCTAACAGTAGCCCTTCCAGTAAACTTATACCTAAACCTAACCCTAACACTAGCCCTAGACCTAAGCCTAATCCTAAATCTAGCCATAACTCGAAACCTAGACCTAATGAAAAACCTAGACATAGCCCTAACAATAACCCTTAGCCTAAGCCAAACACTAACTTTTCCCCTAGACCTAATTCTGGCTTTAATTCTAACCATAACACTAACCTGAACACTGACCCTGACACTAACAGTAACCCTAGCTCTAAACACCACCCCAACCCTAAATCTAACTAAAACTATACCTAGCACTAACATTAACCCTAAAACTAACCTGAATCATAACAAGTTCTTACATTAGCTGTATACCTAAACTATTGAAAAACCTAGCCCTAATCCAAGGTCTACCCTAACTTTAACCGTAAAGCTAATCCTAATCCTAATCATAGCCCTAACCCTAAGCCTAAACCTAAGCCTAGACATAATCCTTAGCATAACCCTAGCCCTAACCCTATCTCTAACCTATCCATTACTCTAATGATAACCCTAACGCTTATGCTAACCCTAGGCCAAACCCTAATCCTATACCTAAACTTAATCCTATAAATTACCCTACACTTAACCTGAACCGTAAACCTAAATCTACCATTACCCTATCCTTAACAATATTGCTAATTGGAGCCCTTTACCTAAACCTTAACCAAACAAAAACCCTAAATATCACCCTAAACCTAAAAATACCCCTAGCTCTAAACTTGACCCTAACCATAAACCTAACCCTTAAAATAGACAAAGCTATGAACCTAAACCTAAACCTAAACCTAGACCTTACTTTTGCCCTAGCTCTAATCCTACTCCTAACCATAACACAAACCTTAGCCCACATCCTAGACGTAACTTAACCTTAATCATAAACCTAACCCTTACCCTAATTATAACCCTCACCCTGGCCATAAAACTAGTTGTAACCCCAACACTTACCCTAAACCTAACCCTAACCCTAAACCTAACCTTAATCATAGCCCTAACCCTAGGCCTAACCCTAACAGTAACTCTTGCCCTAAAAATAATTCTAACTCTCGCCCTAGCCCTATACCGAGTTCTAAACCAATCCCTTGCCATCACACTAAACCTAGCCCTAAACTTAGCCCTAACCCTAGCCCTATCCTTCACCCTAGCGCAAACCCTAGATCTAAACCTAACTCTAAAACTAACACTAAACCTAAGCCTAAACCTCACAGTAACCCTAGCCCTAAACCTAACACTAACCCAAAAAGTAGCCCTAACCCTACCCCTAGCCCTAAAATAAAACCGAGTCAAAGCCCTAAACCTAACGCTTAACCTAAACCAAACCCTAACATTACACCTAGCCCTACACCTATCTCTAATTCCAGTCCTAAATCTAACCTAAAAAGTAATATGGACACTGACTCTGACCTAAAACTAAATCTAGCTCTAAATACTTTCATAACCATATACCTAATCCTAACACTAGACCCAGCCTTAACCCTAACCCTATAACTAGCCCTAATCTTAACCTTACTTCATGCATTACCAGTAGCCTTAACCCTAGACCTAACCTAACAAAAAAACTAGCCTTAATCTGAGTCCTAAATCTAGCTTTAGCCCTAAACATAAACCTAACACTAACCTAAAAAAAAGCCCTAATCCCATATATATCCCTGGCCCTAATCTTAGGTCTAACCCTATCCATTACCCTAATGATAACCCTAACCCTTATGCTAAACATTAGGCCTAACCACAACTCTATCCATTACACTAAACCACATCTAAACCCTATACCTCTGTCAGTAACACTAACCCTAAACCTAAATTTAATTCAAGCCCTAAGCCTTACTTCTAACATAAACCAAACCCTAAATTTGAACCTGACCCTAATAATAACCCTAGCTCTAAACCTAAGCCTTAGCCTAAACCTAACCCTTACACTGGACGAAGCCATAAACCTAACACTAAATCTATCTCTAACTGTAACCCTTGATCTGGCATTAGCCCTAGCCCTAATACTAGCCATAAACCTAACACAAACACTAGCCTTCATTCTAGGCCTAAGCCTAGACTTAATCATAACCCTAACCATAACTCTAGCCTAACCCTAATACTAACCCTCACCCTCGCCCAAAACTAAGCTATAATCCACTCCCTTACCCTACATGTAACCCTAACTTTAACCCTAACCTGAGGTATAAACCTAAAACTAACCCTAGCCCTAAGTTAGCCCTATCCCTAAACATAACCCTAGCCCTAGCCCTACGATTAACTCTAACTCTCACACTAGCCTATCACTAGTTCTAACCATATCCCTTACTATAACCCTAACCCTAACCCTAAGCCTAGTCCTAACCCTTGCCCTATCCTTAGTCCTAGCCCTAACCATAGATCAAATCCTAACTCTAAATCTAACCCTAACCCAAAGGCTAAGCCTAACCATTATAAATACATTCATATTTAGATTCTATGTCTACAAATGTTGGCTTCAATTATTATGTAGAATATAGTCATTAATTTCCTAAAAGGCATACCATTTCTGGTGGTGTATAGACAACAGAGGGTCAGGTGTAGGATGCTATGTTAAGGTGGAAAGGTGTGAGGGTATTAGATTAATCTATCCTAGCAAATTGGAGGAGAACTGTAATGAATAGACAGGGGTAATTTATGGAAGAATATATAAATTCAAATCCCTTATCTGTATTCATTAAATTACCCTATGTATAAATAGTAAAAGTTTGGAGGTTGCAAGTGGGATAGAGGAAGGAACAAAAAAGAAGAAAAAAAAACAAGAAAGAAAGAGAGGGATAATGAAAATAATATAAAATAAAAGGGAGGTGAGATGGGCCTTTGAAATTCCTCTATATTAAACAATTCTGGTGATTCAGTTCTTAAAGTCCAATTTCATGCAAAGTTCTTGGTTTCATGTATGTTGAGATTGTGATGGCCAGAGGGGGAAGGGTAGAGGAGAATAGATGAGAAGAGCGAGAATAGAAAAGTCTTTCAGAACTCTGTTTTCTTCCAGTAGGTGGAGTTGTCTATTCCTAGCTTGAGTCTCTATACTAAGGGTGATGGAAGTAGCCACTTTGAGAGGGCTTGAGCTTTTACCTGGAGCCTCCCTACTCTTAGTCTCTGAGTTGGAAACCAGGTACCTGTACAGTTGCTGTTCTGCATTGATAGCTACGACCCCCCACCAAAA